>NW_026000249.1:27079257-27090542 GCF_001458135.2 Marmota marmota marmota
CAGCTCTCCTCCTTCTCTCTCTCTCTCTCTCTCTCTTCTCCTCTCTCTCTCTCTCTCTCTCCCCTCTCTCTCTCTTCCTCCCTCTCCCCTTTCTCTCTCTCTCCCAGGGATTGAACTCAGGGGCACTCGACCACTGAGCCACATCCCCAGCCCTTTTTCTATTTTATCTAGAGACAGGGTCTCCCTGAGTTGCTTAGGGCCTTGCTAAGTTGCTGAGGCTGGCTTTGAACTCATGATCCTCCTGTCTCAGCCTCCTGAGCTGCTGGGATGACAGGCATGTGCCACCATGCCAGGCCAACATGGATTTTCTTTGGGTCTCTTAAACACCAAGCTCTCTCCTGCTTCAAAGTCTTTGCACTTGTTATTACCTCTTCTAATATTTGGACCAAGAAGTGTCAAACTGTGACTGATCTGACTCATGAGCTGAAGTGTAAAGGATTGTTGTTCTAAGACTGAGTTTGAGGATGGTTTTTTTCCAATGCTCTTGTAGCATCAGCTAACTATAAGAGCATCTGTTCTTTCTTCCAACAAGTGCACATGGATTTTACTGCAGAGATCCCTTCTCCACTCTCCATCCCCGTGATTCTGGTGGGGGTGACCCCATCCCCAGCTCCACACCTAGCCAGTCAGAGCTTCTATCCCTCTGGTCAGAGGACTGGTTCAGATCCAGTATGTAACTGCCAAGTTCTGTCAATGAGATTTGTTATCCCAGAAATTTCTCTGGAAACAATGATTTTGAAAAAAGAAAAAAGGTCTTTCTTACAGTTTCTGAACTCCGAGGTAGAGAAAACTACAGCTGCTACCAGGAAAAAGAGCCAGGCTAAACCCCAGAGGGAACTCAAATTGAATGGAAAGGCACAGAATTCTGACAACACCAGTTGAGTGCCTGAATCCAACCATTCCTGATGACCTGCCCTTGCATTCTCCAATTTCATAAAACATAGTCTCTTTTTTCTCTTTTCTAAATTTTGTTGTAGTTGTAGATGGATAGAATGCCTTTATTTTATCTGTCCATTTTTATGTGGTGCTGAGGATTAAGCCCAGTGCCTCACACATGCCAGGCAAATGCTCTGCCACTGAGCCACAACCCCAGCCCCCATTCTCTTTTTTCTGAAGTTACTTTGACTTGGTTTTCAAATCACTCATGGCATCAAAACTAACTCAGACAAGTTCCTACTTGGGTCTAGTTCGGTCCTAACATTGTGTCCCTGTCTTCAACCATGTACACCCTGACCAGGTCCTTACATTAATTTTCTGCCTATTTCTCTGGTCCTCCTGAGTCTGTGGTCTTATGTTTGGAGCCAGCCCTTACCCCTTCATTCTTTCTAAAAGTGGAATAGGAGGCAACAGCTCCTTTCAGAAATAAAAGTGCTATCCCAAGATACTAACTACTTCATATTTCTCCCCTGAGTAACCTAGAATTCTGAGGCAAGGAGAAGACTGGCAAATGGCATGATCTGAACATGGCAGAAAAAATGAGACAGATGCTCGTTCCACTGCTTTGAAAATCTGTTGGTCACAGGATCTGGAGAAGGAACTCAAATTCTCACACACACACACAAAAAAAACACTGGACAAAATGTGCAATGTATGCAGTTTCCAAATGTTTGATCTGTTTGTGTCATGTGTGGTTGCCTTTAGGTAAGTTTGGTGCAAAATTTCAAATAATGATTGTTTTCTAACATGTCCCAGAATTCATACTGTTAATCAAGCAATGTTTGCCTATTTTTATCAAATAAAAGCTGTGATAGGAAAGAAATGATCCTGCATTTTAAACAAAATGAAAGCATGGATGGGTGGGTAGGTGGATGGACAGATGGATAGATGGATGGATTTTTAGAGTAAGTGAGTCAAAAAAGAAAGCATTCAAATGACTGTTTTTCTTTCAGAGAATTCGTTGATGGAAGGTCAGTACTTATTGATACGATACTGCTGTTATTCTCAGTATCTCTAGAATTCCTACTTTGAAAGACAATCTTCTTAGGTTGTTCAAACTCTAGTTTGGTGGCTTATTAAGACACCCCTCCCCCTTCTAGTGTTGGAGGACTGTTGAGGGCTGACCTTAGTCACAGATTAATTCATCTTGGTAGGCGTCACCCAAGCCCCCATAGATTGATTTGTACCTTCCAGACAGAATTTGGGGTTAGCATATTCTGACCTTCTGCTGGATATCGCCTACATTCTCAAATCTTAATGATGTAAAATTATTCTATGTTTTTAATGATCAGTTTCTCAAGTCACAGTCTGACCTGTTATGAAAAGCTGTTCCCTGCAAACCAGTAGCCATGCAAGAGGTGTGTAGGAATCTGGCGTCCTTGCCATCCCATGCTATTTCAACAGCTTCTCTGCCAAAAAGCGGTTGCTAAACCATAAAGTGTTCTTGGGAGTTAGGTTTCTAAAATATTATAGAGAAATAGTTGATTCTGGGGTAGATAGTTAGGAAAAGACAAGATGAACTTCTTTTTGAAGCATAAACATACTAAAAAAATTGGTGGGGACATGTCCAAAGGACATGGAAGCCAGCCAGATGGGGTTTCTTCTGGACATACTTGAGACAACTTAAACATCAAAATAAATAATGATGGTAATGGCTTATGGATTAACTTGAATTAAAATTGAATTTAAAGTCCATGACTCCAGGAAAGAGGTCTGCGGGAGGAGAGAGGGGAGGGAAAGAAAGAACTAGGGATTGAAATGAGCAAACTATGCTATATCCGTTTATGAATATGTCAAGATGAACCCCACTATTACGTATAACTATAATGCACTGATAATTTTTTTAAATCCATGAGTTCATATTAATATAAACAAAGCTAAATCAATAGTGAAAAGAAAGTCCTTCCGTACATATAATACCAGTCAATAAACATAGAATAAATGATAGACTTAGGAAAAATCATCATTTTGCAACCATCAGAGGAATGATTCATTCAGGTGAGAATCCTCAGTGGATAATAAAAACAATTGGGTGAAAGTTTGCTGGGGAACCTGATATTCACACAGTCTCAAAATGCCTCCTATGATTACCAATTAATTATGAATGTGAAAATGATGGCATTACAGTGGAGAAATCTGGCAGGCACCTCCTTAACAAGCAGTCAAGATGAACATCAATATTGGGATGAAGTGACATAATGTGCCCCCTGATAAGATGCACTGAGAAGAACTGAATGCTATTTCTGGGCTGTCTCTGCCAAATATCCACAACCTGAACTTGAATGTGAGAAATACTCTACAAACCTACATTGAGGGACATTCTACAAAATGTCTTTCCTGAGCTCTATGAAACTGTCATGAAAGACAAAGAAAGGCTGAGGAACTAGTATAAAGCAAATGACACTAGAGTCAGGATTACTAAGTAGATCAGATTCAGCATCAGAAACAACAAAAAAAATGCTAAAAAGGACAGCAGGAAAAATGGCAAATTTTACATATGGATTGTAGGTTATATAAGATTGTATTGAGCTGGGCACAGTGGTACACACCTGTAATCCCAGCAGGTCAGGAGGCTGAGGCAGGAGGATCACAAGTTCAAAGCCAGCTTTAGCAAAGTAGAGGTGCTAAGCAACTCAGTGAAACCCTGTCTCTAAATAAAATACAAAATAGGGCTGGGGATGGGGCTCAGTGGTCGAGTGCCCCTGAGTTCAATCCCCAGTATTCAGAAAAAAAGAAAAAAGATTGTATTGAGTTTATAGTTTCTGAATTTGATCATTATACCATGACTTTAGAAGAAAATATTCTTGTTCCTAGGAGATACATACTGAAATATTTAGGATAAATGGTCCTGATCTGCAATTTGTTCTTATCAAAACAATAAAAATAGTCCATATATGTATATGCAATGTGTATATGTATATGTGTATATGTCATCTAGATAGAATGATTAAGGAAATGTGGCAAAATTTTTGGCCATTAGGGAATCCAAGTGAAGAAGATGTGGAAGTTCACTCTACTATTTTTGACAATTTTCTGTTAAGTTTTATTTTTTCTAAAAATGAAAACATATGTACGCATGTGTGCATACACACACACACACACACACACACTTAAAAGGTCCCCAGCAGACAAATGCAGTGATCTGCTGAAGACTTATGTACCTATGTTGTCCTGACCAATATGGAACCACTAGCCCCATTCATGACTATCTAAATTTAAACCTAAGTAAAATAAAATTGGATGCAAACTAAAATTCACTTCTTTCTTCAGACTGGCCACATTTCAAGTGTTCAATGGTTGCATGTGATGAGTGGTTACTAGACTGGACAGACCAGACATAGAATGCTTCCATCATCACAGAAAGTTCTGGTGGACCAGTGTTGAGAGGCAAAGAGCACAATCTGCCTTTGCAATTTATTAAATGACCTTGGATAATTCCCTTCACCTCTCTGAGCTTCCTCTTCCTTATCTGTGTGATTAGAAAAATCACAGTTCCTTTGGTGATTTTGTGTGAGAGAGAGTTGGGAGCCAATGTTGTTTATGGGAATGCAGGGGACACATCAGTGCTCTGCTCTTCTTGTGAAGTCAGTTCCTGGGTTCCCCAAAAGGAAGCTGACATCTCAGTCAGTGTTTAACCTGGAGGTTAGGAATCCAGCTTAGCATGACTACAGCCATCTTGGTCATAACCGCCATCTTGCTCACCAAGTGAACTTGGCACGCATCCCAAGCCGTAGAAGAAAAAATGATCGAGGTATTCAGTCAAGCACATACGCCAGCCACTGATGCCCACACTACTTCTTAACTGATGTTGGACATTTTAATAGTTTTGGAGAAAGACCAGGTTCAGTGCCCACTTTTGTCTAGCTTAACACATAAACTCCTTTCTCCTGCCTTGGGGTGCAGGGATCCACCTGTCTTGCTGTCACCCAAGACCTGCTTCTGTCAATAAGGTCCCAGTAAATTTCATTTTGTGCAATCCTTGTTGGTCTGCTGTTGTTTTTTGGTCTCATGTCACCTGCCTTTGATGGTATGTTCTCATCCATTGGGAACAGGTTTTTCTGAAACACTGGAGAACTGGTCCAACTTGCTTTCCCACCAGAATCCCTTCACTGCTTCTCATACGCCTGTCGCCATCACTCTTGTTCTTGTGTTGTTCTCACCTGTCTTGCTCAGGACTGATTCCCTAGTCCTGCCTATGTTTGGCATTTAGCTTGGGAACTCTATGAGCAGAACCCCACCCTAGTCCTCACCTTCCTGGTGTTGCTATCCCATCTCTCTAATGTCAAAGTCCACTCCAACTCAGTACTGATGGCATTCCTCAGCTCCCTGGAAATCCAGTCACTCCTCAGCCCAACCCATGGATAACTGTGTTTGGCTATGGTTCTTAAGGATGCTGCAGATACTTTAATGTGTGGCCATGACATGCATTTAACCCCTGGATCAGGTAGCAGTAATATTTCTTGATTTGTTTCCCAGACTAACTCCAAGTTGTCCGCTGCAGTTCCATTAAAGCCTGTGGAACTTATGGTCACCTTATACAACACTAGGGAGTTGAGAATAGCTCTACACACTAGTTCAATCTCTCTCTCTCTCTCTCTCTCTCTCTCTCTCTCTCTCTCTCTCTGACAGATCATATTTTTCAAAAACAACTGTAACAATGTATTCTACCCAATATGTACTTATTACAATATGCAATTCAAACTAAGCCTTCAAGAAATGGGGCCCAGGCTCTTTCCCCTTGAGTCCTAGCAGGCCTGTGATCATGATAGAAGTGATACCCTGTGACTTTTGAGGTCATGAAAAGACAATATCGCCTCTGCTTGGTCCTGTTGGAATGTTCACTTTTGGAACCCAGCCACCATGTTATGAGGAAACCCAGGCCACGTGGGAAAACCACATGTAGGGGGTGACAGTTCCCACTGAGCCCCAGCCAACAGCCAGCATCAACTGCCAGACATGTGAGTGAATGAACCTTCAAATGATACCAGCCCCCAGTTTTCGAGCTGCCCCAACTGATGTTTTGTAGTACAGAGAAAAGCTCTCCCCACTGAGCCCTGCCCAGATGGCAGATTTGAGAGCAAAATTAATATTGTCATTACTTAAAGCTGCTATATTTGGAGGTGTTTTCTGTTACTCAGAAGTGGATAATCAGAACACTGCCTGATCAGACTGCTCTGCTGTCTGCTAGATATAAGGCTACAGCCATGCCATGGGGCCATCTTGCCTGGCAATCTCCTTGCCTGGACTCCAAATGCAGACCACAAAAATCCCACTGTCACTGATTGTTTTCCTTGAAGTCTAACCATGTGCTTCCCTATGGGACAGATGTTTCTTTTCCTGTCTGGAAGGAATTTTCTCTATATCAAACCTCTTCCTTCCCAAGAAAGCACATGCCTTTCTCCCCTCCTCAGGGCCATAGGAGCAAATGAAATACTAGGAGAGACACTAACATGCACACAAACGAAGGTCCTGAGATATTTAACTTGCCACACAAGAATCCCAGTAAGTTGAGGAATTTGTTCCAGAACCCTCATCATCAAAGGGGGAAAGACACACCATAGAGGGCAGAGGAGAAAGGCCATGCCTGCTTGACTTTTCATGAGAGGCATTCTAGATATTCTTGATACATTATGTAATAGACAGATAACAGACATAGAAGCCCAGACCCACAAAATGCCTTCATCTTCTTGCCTGGCCAAGATCTATTTATAATATTTTCTCCACATGTGGAAGGAATACTTTCTTCACCTTCCATTCCATTTCCATATGCTCACTCTCCTCACCTGCAGGACTCCCAGAGCTGTGGCAGCTCCTCCCTCGAAAGAAACCTGCAATAATTTTATCATTTCTGGCAACAAATCCATCCTCACAGTGAGTCGTCCTCTGACATTTATAAGGATGTGGATTTATCCAAACCAACCCTATTTGCATAGTCTCATTCATATTCTCTGTCATTATAATTGCTAATAATGCTGTGCTTGAAAATTGCAGAAAGCTTTGGATCATTGTAGCAGACACTTATTGGTGTGTCCATCTAGTCCTTGTCCCCTAAATGCTGCCCATCTCACACACGGGTTTGCTGCCAATGCACACAACACTTATGTCTTTTCCACATGACTCCACATGTCTGATCATAAGTGACTTTCCCAGGGACCAACACATGATAGAAATTGAGTGAGATTCTTTCTTCAAAATATGAATGGAAACATCCAGAAATGGAACATTAGTAGTTGAGTTGTATTAATGGCAGTATTATGAGTGGGAAGTTTTATGGTAGCATAGACAGTGAGTTCTGATGTCCTGGCCATTGCCAGGGAACCAAGATGTGGCCCTCAATAGCGACCCAAAGTGTTGGTATGGACTCTCTTCTCTCATGAAATATACTGATAATAAATAGAACCGTCAAGCCCATGGGGTAGCAAAATGTCCTGTCTGAGTTAGTTTGAGTTCCCCCAGAAGCAGATCCTGAGACAAATTTCAGTGAAAATGGTTTATTTCAGAAAGATCAATAAGGAAATTATGGAAAGATGAAAATGGAGATGGAGATGGAGCTGGAGATGGAGATGGGGAGATAGATCTGTTTTAAGGAAGTAGTTCACACAAACATGGGGCCTTTCAAATACAAAATCTTTGGGATTAAAGACTCAGACAAGAGTTGATGTTGCAGACTCAAGTCCAAAGGCATTTTGGAGAATTCCTCCTTTCTCCTGGGATCTCAGCCTTTTTCTCTTAAGGCCTTCAATGGCTTGGATGAAGCTTACCCATATTATGAAGGGTAGGCTGCTTTACTCTAAGACCTCATCCAAAAACTGTCATCACAGAAACATCTAGAAAAGTAGTTGACCAAAAACCTGGTAGTATGTAGTAGCCAAAATGACATAAAAAATTAACCATCAGTGGAAACAAGACAGAAGAGGAAAGGCAGCCAATAAAGGGTCCATCATTCAGTGAATTATCACTCTGACCAACCATGACATAATCTCGCTAGGGAATTGTGGGAGATAGTGTGGAAAAATACATCTTAGACTTATTCTGCCTGGAGGGCCAGGGGACTGGAGAAATTTGGGAGCAGGCTATCTCCTTTTTTGTAAAAGGAGAAGAACATCTACCTCACAGACCTGTTGTGAAGATTAGGAACAGTAGATATGACTTAGACTGGGCTCCCCGAAGAGCAGAGGGATTGGGTTATGGGTAGTTGTTTGTTTGTTTGTTTGTTTGTTTGTGGGAGGCTGAGTTCAGGGAGCAGGAGACAGAGAAACAGGGGATGGAAGAGAAACCATGAAAACAATAGACTACTGAGGTCTCTGTTCTAGGGGATGGGGAGTGGATTCCATCAGAATTTTTAAGATGCAAAGAATGCCTCCTAGGATAGTCTGCCCCAAGCACAAGAGGCTTGGGGGGTGGTTATTCCCCATTAGTTGAATTGAGTGTCCCCCTAGTAGGATAACCCCTTCCCTGGTTCTGGGTTTTGCTTCAAGGCTTAGCAGATTCTCACAGCTTGATGAGGGCCATGACATAGAAACAAATGGAGATACACCCTGGAAGCATGAGATCAAACACTATTTTAGTGTGACTCTGAACTCACAGCTGAGTCCATTTCTGCTGGGGCAGACATCAGAGGTACTTCAGGGGATGCACCCAAGTCATTTGTTCCAGTGTCTGAAGTGCTCGACCCTTTACAAATGTCAAAAGGGACACAATTGAAAAGGTAAGTGGACCAAGTTGGGAATGTGGAGAGAGAGGAGCGCTGTGCACTGTGGGTAAACCGGTACAGCTTTTCTGAAAAGCAGTTGGGTTTGGCTTGGTAAAATTTTGTTGGCATGTGCCCCATGATCTAGTGACCACCCTCCATCCCAGATGGAGAGCCTAGAGGATTTGACCCGTGCATGAGTACACAGGTGAATCTTTATAAGAATATACACTACTGACACTACTGACAACATGGAGGAGAGTTGGCCACAATGTGGGTGTTCCTCCTTAGGGGAATGAGTTGGAAAAACAGAATGGCTGCACTATGTGACACCATGCAGCTGTAAGAAATGACACACAAAATCCATGTGCAGCAAGAACTCAATAGCTCTTTGTGACACTGCATTGAGTGGGAAAAAAAAGTAAGAAAATGAATGAGATCTACAATGTGGCATGATTATGGAAAATAAGATCCCACTCACAGAAAGGCATTGCCTATTTTACAAGAATGAGTGTATGCATGGGGGAGGGGAAAATGAAAGGGGGGATTGGGGTTGATGAGGGTGAGGCATGTGGGTCATGGAAATAAAATGCAAGCTGGGTCCTGTATGGACCCAGGTTCATTGTGTGCTGTGAACTGAGGAATAAATTAGCCACCTCCCTGTACCCAAAGGCCTACATAGATAGATATTTTTTAAGTAAATAAAATGCCTAGAACATGGTAGGTATTCAATAAATGGTTGCTAAAAATGTGGCTGTAGGGACATTTGAGCAATTTTCCACAAAGATGCAAGCTACCCATGTCCCCTTTAAACCAGAAAGCAGCAAAAGAATGACTTTCTCCACTTCATGCATCAAATCTAGGGAGATGGGTATTGGCTGGGTGGATTCACCAATTTGGATGGGGAAAATTAAGATGATGTGTTTATTTTTTCGTCACTCGCCAACTGCAACTCAGCATGTCCATGGTTGTATTAGTGATATCAGTGAGTTTATCACCAAAAGATGTCAGAGATATTTTTACATCACATTATAGTTGTTACAGGTATCATGAAATATGCTTTGCACTACTTGGAAATTATGGTAGTTATTAGATCTGCCACTAGATCATATTTAATGCATTAATAAATGGGCATTTATCATACATCTGGTTTCTTATATTTTTATAACTGTATTTTAATATCATTGGCTTCCTTTGTGATCCTCTGTATTTTATTTCATGTATTTAAAACAATTATTCTGAGAAAATGTCCATAAGTTTTACCAGAGAGCAACGGGTCATCCAGCTGGTGCCAGTGTCAGAGAGACTGGTCCCTCCCAGTCCTGTGGGGACAGGGAAGGAGAGGACTAAAGAAAAGGAGGGAGGTGGGAGGGAAAACGTAAAAGACATGGGAAGATAATTTTCCCAGCTTTTTTACATCACTGAACTGAACTTTACTTTTAATAAAAGTATTATTAATGGAAATGGCATGCTCATTATTTTGCATTTCGGGGATATTCAGAGACATGGTCCCAGTAATTATTTGATCTGGGCCAGGCTGGCATGTTCTCTTATTCTGAATATGGTTGAACCAGCATCTCCTGCTCCAGGGGAAGGTGCAGACAATCCCTACTCTCTTCTTTCCCTTGCTTCCCTGGCACCCAGGAGGCACTGCCCATGAAGCCCAGAGCTCATACACTGAGCCAAGGTGACCTGACTCTGGTATGGAAAAATGTTCTGCTCCCATAATTGCAGTGTTTACATCCAAAGGCCTCCCAGAGATAGGGGCTTTCTCCTCTATCCACATTTATCCAAACCTGGGTTTAGATCCGGTTCTTCTAGAGGCAGACCCTGATGCTGAACATGAATTGTAATCACCTTATTTGGAAAATACAGGAGCTACCAATAAGAAGGTGGACCAGGGAGACGGGGGGGCAGCCAGTGGCAGGTGTGTTATCAATTGAGCTGCTGCAGCTGGTGACTCGGTCTCAATCTCTTGGGGAAGCTCTGGGTAAGAAAACAGAGTGCATGCCTCCGAGTTATCTTGCTCAGGGGGTGAGGGAACCAGGACATTTATACACCAATCCCCAGAGTCACCGGTTGCATGGGAGCTTCTCCCAGGAGATGTTATTTCTTGGGTGCTTCTGACTTGCACAGGCGAAGTGGACATTTAGAGTTTTGGGGAAAAAAAAAAAAACCTTGGGCTCAGACTGCAGACAGTTGCTGCTGGTGGGGAAGAGAGAACAGGGGAGCAGCCAAGAGATGGTGGGTTCCTGTTAGAATCTGCTACAGACCTAATGCTTGCGAGCCATCTGCGACCTCTCCATCTAAGAGTGTCCACCTCCCTCTGATTCAGTTGCCCCATCTCTGCAAGAGGCCACTGCTTTCCAAAGGCTGCAAATAGGAAGCCTGTGACGGGGTTCTCGAGTATAGTTTGTCTCGCCCAAATAGCTTTTTAAAAAATTTTATAATTGAACCAACTTTTCAAATATCACAAGGTTTCATATGAAAACATGACCTTTTACAGCCTGTGGGCACACTTGCATCCTCTTGGTTGAAAGGTTTTTTTTGTGTTGGTTTGGGGGGTGGGGTTGGGATGTTTCTTTTTCTTTTCTTTCATTTTATTTTATTTTTATTTTTGTAGAGGACAGTTCCTTTTTTTTTTTTTTTTTTTTTTTTT
>NW_026000249.1:27090992-27102190 GCF_001458135.2 Marmota marmota marmota
CTTTTTTTTTTTTTTTTTTGCCATTTCACATATTTGAGAAGTGCAGGATTTGGTTTTAAAATTTCCACGTAGCCTCAGCCTGCCCTGCCAGAGTTTTTGAGTGGGCTGCTTGCAGGAAAGACCGGGCCATCTGTTCCCAGCGACAGCAAGGGAACACCTGCTCCCAAACTCAGGCCCAGGGACATTTTGCAACCCAAGAACAGCTTGCGTCTATCCCAAATATGGGACCCCAAATTCCTCCACTCTTTGCCACATTCGCCATCAGTTCCTTGCAGGTTTCACCCAGCATGAGATGAATCAGCTGGCTAACTCCAGCTCCAAGAATCTTTCTGACTGCTGGGTTCCAGCCAACCCCCAGAGGCCACTGACTGTGCCTATCAACAGAAGTGGGACTCAAGGGCTCTCAGCCCATCGCTGAGCTGCCCTGGGAGTCGGCAGCTGATGACACAGGCTGCCCCTGATTGCCAATCTAGATAGCGCCTTGAAACATCCCGTCCCCGGTGATGCCCTCAAACACAGCTGTGATTAGTCTAGTCTCCCAGGCCCTCGAGAAAAACCTCAGTGACTTTGAATTGTAATGGGAAAGCCAGTCGAAAAGGGTGGAAAGTCTGAATCCGGGCTCCTTTTAAGCAAAATGAAGTTTGACTCATTTCCCATGCATAAAATAAAGACTAACAGGACAGTCAAAGAGCCATTCAGACTTAATGAATGGATAACAATCGTTGATTGGGCCACATTTTTAAAAAAGAACAGAAATGGGTACTGTCAAAATGATTTTCAAGTCCTTAGAAGCAATTTCAATTCTTGACTGAGCTGGGAGTTGCCTTTCCAAATGTGCTTGAGAACGTGGCTGTGGCATCAGATTGCTGGGTATCTGAATCCAGGCTTTCCCATTCGCTAGCTGTGTGACCTTGGGCACACCTTGACCTCTCTGTGCCTCCAAATCATCACCTACAAAATGGAGAGAATAATAAGACCATCTTCATGGGGTTGCTTTGAAGATTAAATGAGACACCCACCTAGGGTGTTCCAGACAGTATTTTGTTGAGAGTCGAAACTGAGTAAACATTATATATTATTGTTGTATCATTATGAATGATTTTTTTCAAGGATAGTGCCAAGATTAACATCAGTTCTGGTTCTTTGTGACAAAAATAAATAAATCTGAATTTCTGAATAGTGGGGGCTGAATAGATGAGCTCTTACCAGCCAGCGTCTTGCTTTTCTCCAGTCCCTTGTCACAGTAAATCTGATAAGAAATTCCGGGGCTATGCTCTCAGCAGACAAAGCCGCTGTGGGCTGCTCAGCACTAACTGTGGCCAGAGGTTGAGAGGAGGGCAAGAGGCGTCTGGTTGGGGTAGGGGGGCCTCCTCGGGGCAGTGCCCACAGGGCCCGGGGAATTTGTGCAATCCACAGCCTGCCAGCATCTCCCTGCTCATTCGCAGGTGGAGGTGAAACAGCAGAATCTGATTTTTTTGTCACCTTGCGAAATTATGAGACTCCATTCCAGTTGCGTTTGTATCATCAGAGCACAACGGACACGTGGGGTAATTGCTGTTGCTGGGTTACTCCTTGTAAGTTCAAACAGTTTCACATGCTGCATGACAATATATTTGCCGTGACCTGGGTAAATTAAAGCAATGCTTCCTGCCTAGGTAGACTTTGACGTGATTCAGTCCATCTGCTTCTGATGAAAGTCAAGCAGGAAATCAAAACGCACACCGCTTTGCTGACGTTGGGCTCCCCTCCCTCCCTCCCTGCCTCCCTCCTCCTTTCTATCTCTTACCTCATTTCTTCTTTTCTATGTTTTTTTAATCTTTTTTTTTCCCTGTCTTTTTTTTTTTTCACTAACAGGAGAAACACCAGCTCTGGGCTCCGTGTTGCTGGCACCAGACCCTTTCTCCATGTGTACACAAATCGGAGTCCTGTGTCCAAACATAGGACAGAAATGTGATCAGAGCTGGGTCGAGGAGGGGATTGGACCATCTTCAGCATCCCAAATCTCCAAGATGCAAAGGTAAAGTCAGACTCTTTCCTTAAAGGTTAAATTTCACATTTAATTGCCTCATGTGCAGACTGCTGGGAGCTGGGACTCCGCGGTCGCCTTGGCAGCCCTCCCAGCTTGCAGGGGCTTCCCGTCTCCCGCCGATGCCTCCCTCCTCCCTCCGGCTCCATGAAAATCAAGCGCCAATCAACAAACACCAAGGAGTTGGGCAAAAAGTGAATCTTGCAGTGCTAGGAAGGTCGGATCCCTTGGAGCCCTTTGTGCTCGTACTGAGCAGAGCAGGCACTTGTTCTAGTTATTGTCACTGCATAACAAACCACCCTAGACCTGCTGGCTGAAAACAGTTACTGGGAATTGACTGGACTCTGTTGTACAATTCTCACATGGGGTCTCTCAAGCCATCACAGCCAGATAGAGGTTGGGATTGGAGCCCTCTGGACCCTCAGTTGGGCTGAATGTCCATGATGGCACCTACACAGTGCTAGTGGTCACAGATTATCAGTCAGAAGCCACATAATGTCACTTTCTCCAAAATCAGTTGGTCAAAACAATCAGAAGTCTACTCAGCTTCAAGGGGAAAGGGCATACATGTCACTTCTCAATGGGAAGAGTGTCAAAGAATTGGGGGGACATGTTTTTAAACTGCTATACTGTTGTAAAAAAAACCACTTAGTTCATTTTATTTAGCTTCAAAGTCCTGATTCTGCTAAAGTCTAAAATGCCAGCTGGTCTCTGCTACCTACGTCAGCATCTGGAGGGGAAAGTGGAAGATCTGAGGGGAGAAATAAATGCCACCTTTCATTTCCTATCTTTCCATCATCCTTTTAGGACTCAAGCAACAAACTAGAAGCACCTGATATGAATGTAGCCTGAAATGAGTTTCTAAAAAATGGATCTAATATTTTACAAGTTGGAGATTTCCCATAAAACTGAATTTTCACATCTCTCAAAGAATCAGATCTAGTAAGACAGCCTCAGTATTCCCCAAGGCAACAACAGCCTGCTGCCAAAAGCCTCCTTCAGAGAGGACTCTTAAGCACCAACTTGCCACAGTCCCCACCCATCCATATTGCCCTTAGCACTGAGATTGGGTAGCAGTAGCTGTTTATCAACATGACTGCAGTGGGGTTTGTTTTTCTAATTTTTATTTTTATTTTAGACAGAAACATATTTCTCTGGATGCCATGTTTCTATCAAAATTGGGAAAATACAATACTGAACCACATATTTGACACAAATAGAAAAAAGGCATTTTTATCAGCACAAAAAAAGAAAACTTCCTATGTTGCTTTTAAATACACACCAAAAAGGATCTGCGTGAACTATTTTCCCTCCCTTCTCCTTTCTCTTTCCTCCCTTCTCCCCTCTCCTCTCTTCCTCCCTCCCTTCCCCCACTCCCCACCCTCTCCTCATCCTCTGTCTTTCTTTTTCTCTTCCAATAGTTAGCAGGAGAGCTGATCAATTCTTGTTAATAACACTGAATTGATTTCATGTTCAGTCTTATGCTATTACTTGGGTTAAATCAGTTTTTCTCTCTCCCGCTGTTTGTCTTTTACATGACAGCCAACAAAATAATGAAAGATTTGGGACCTCAACACACTGTCTCTGGTATAAAAGACACATCAAACACCTGCAGGACCAGGCTAGAATGATCTCCCAAATGGTGCAAGGTGGTTGCTCTTCCAAAGGAGAGGTCCCTTCCCATCCCATCCTGGGCATGGCCATGTTTATTGTCCCAGGTCAGAACAGCTCACTACTCCACAATAATCACTCCACTGAGTCAAAGTGCAGCAAACTCCAACACGGAAGACCATCAGTCTTTTGTCTCACAACTCAATCCTGGTCACATTTGGTGACTGATATTTGGCTACAAAGTCCAGGCCCTTGGCCTTAGAGGGGCCTGTCTCCTGCTCATTCTTGGTGTGAGATTATTCTGTTCCATCCATCCACCACTACCAGGCTACCCTTTGATGGATTCCAGAATTCTCTTCTCTCTTCTCCCCCCCTCCTCCTTCTCCTCCTCCTTGTCCTCTCTGTCTCTATCTCTATCTCTGTCTCTGTATCCCCTCCCTTCCCTGGAAACTGTACAGTTCCCCTGATAGTCATTTACCCTTGGTTCATCTATTACAGTGACCCTTTACCAATACCTATATCCTTTAGCAGAAACAGCAGTCTTAGAGCATCTCTCCTGAATTCATTTGAGGAGGAGGAGTCTCTAGGAGGGAGCCTCAGCACATCCAAGTTCACAGTAGTCCTAAGACAAGAGAGGGTGTGAGCTAGAAGAGGGATCTAATAACTATGTGGATTCTTCTCGAGAATACTCAGGCTTTTTTCAGTGACACAGCCACCAATGCTGGTTCATGATGAGCCCCTGTGAGACTCTCTGAACAGAAGGGCACCATCCTCCTAGGGTCTGGAATCATGCAACTATAGCCATTGGGTTCTGTGAGGAGGAGGAGCCAAGGTAGTAGTGTGAGGGCAAGTGGAGCTGCTTTGCTTTCTCCTTGTCAAGAAAATGGACAGGAAATTTCCCTTCAAGAATGTTCCAATTTTTTTTGCCAGTATGGTGATGTACACACACACCTGTAATTCCAGGGACTTGGGAGGCTGAGACAGGAGGATCGTAAGTTTGAGGCCACCCTCTGAAACTAAGTGAGGCCTTAAGCAATTTAGCAAGACCCTGTCTCTAAATAAAAAATAGAAAGGGCTGAGGATGTCGCTCAGTGGTTAAGCACCCCTGACTTCAATCCTCAATACCAAAAAAAAAAAAAATCTGATTTTTTTCTTTTTTTGAAGGAAACATTTTTCTGAATTGTTTCCTCGGGGCAACTACTCAGCTAAGGAAGAAGGATGCTTTTCCTCGGAGCTCAGCATACTACTTTGACTCCTAGAGCAAGTGTGCCCATGAAGCAATGAAGCCGATTTCTGGACTTCTGTGAAAATCATCTTGCATATGTATGTTTGCATGTGCATAGATGTATGTTCCTGGGTGTGAGCAGGCACACACATACAGGGTCTTACTCTGGTCACGTGCATACGTTTGTGCCCATGTGTATGCACATGAGCACGTATGTTTATGTATCCATGATTGTGCATGCATGGGTGTTGGCACTTTTATGCCTGTGTGTACAGGGGTTGTGCATGCTTAGACATCACAACAGGTCACAGAGAGTCCAAAGGGAAACACGAGGTGACCTCCCTACTCTGCTCCTCCTATAGCTGAAGGCACACTGGTATGGATCACCATGAAAACCAGAGGCAAAATCATTCCATATGTCCACACACCCAGCACTGGATGAGGCTAAGTCATAAGGGAAGAAAATAAGACTGTCCTCCAACTTTTCTGCCCCCTGCCGTAGAGGGTCCCCAAGGCCAGGTGTGTGTCCCTGTGCCCCTCCTCCCTCTGCTCAGAACCTTCTTAGACTTTGTGAAGACACCATAAGTCTTCATGTTTTCCACTGATGACATAAAGAATCTAAACATTGTGAACTTGACCAAGAAAGAAATAATTCAAATTGAAGATCTGAGACAAGTATTTTAAATTCTCTGAGCTTCAGGGTCCTCATATGTGAAAGGAGGACAATAATATCCCCTTCCCCAAAGGAGAAAGTGTCCACATTGCTGACTAGCACATGTGTTTAGAACTAGTCTGTTCCATGCGCTGACGCTGGTGGGGATTATTATGGTTTGGATGTGAGTGTCCCCCTAAAGTTCACGTGAGACAATGCAAGGAGGTTCAGAGGGGAAATGATTGGGTTATAGCCTTAGCCCAATCAGTGAATTGATCCCTGGTGGGATTAACTGAGTGGTAACTAGTGGCAGGTGGGGTGTGGCTGGAGCATGTGGGCACTGGGGGCGTGGCTATGGGGTATGTATTTTCTATCTGGAGGGTGGAGTCTCTCTCTGCTTTCTGATCACCATGTGAGGTGCTTCCCTCTGCCACCATCATGTTCTGACTCACCTCAAGCCCTGAGGAATGGAGCTGGCTGTTTATGGACTGAGACCTCTGAAACTGTGAGCCTCAAATAAACTTTTCCTCCTCTGAAAATTGTTTTGCCAGGACTTTTAGTCACAGCACTGAAAAAGCTCACTAAAACGGGGCTAGCGATAGGAAGCAGAGACTTCCTCTAAGAGATGCCCTCCCACCTGTGGCCATCAGCTACCCCTCCTCTATCCCCCGACACCTTTCTCAGCTCCTGTACCTTCTGGGAGCCTTTGGGGATTCGATTGCCAAGACTGACCCCTCAGCCAAGCTTGGGGCTTGAGGATCAGCAGTGCAATGGGGCAGACCATCTGTCCTTCCACTTCTCCATGTGCCATCCTTTCAGCCCCTTCCCTGGGCCTGCATCTGCATTCCTTCCCTGATATCATAGTGTGGGAGCAGGACATAACGGGGCCTTCCCTATGAGACTGTCACGAGGGTTAAATGAGGGGCTATAGAGTAACAAGGCACCTCCCCCGACACCCCTGCCCACTGAAGTTCAGGAGAGGGGCTAAGAGGACAGACCATCTGCCCCATTGCCAGTGCTGGTCACCCTGCGGCCTCTCTAGCAGTCAGGGTTTGTGGGCAGTGTCTTTCAAACCAGGTTACCTTCTACAGGACTCATTTCTCCCCCCAGAAGCTCCTTTACCCTTGTCCCCTCCAAATCTTGGGAGCCTGATCTTGTCCCTCTTTCCGTCCTCTCTCCATCTCTTGCTATCACAGTCCTGATTCCCGCTGCCCTTCCTCCTTCCCAGTGCTCTGGACAGGTGGTGCTGCTACTCCTAGCCTGGGTGGGGGGGACAGGGCAGGCTCCCAAGAATTGCAGTGCACTGGGGTGGGCGGGGCCTCAAGTCTCTGCAGGGCAGGCTCCCATAGCACTGATAGGAGCATTGCTCTGGAATCCCCTGGTCATGGGCTGGTGGCAGGTGCAGGGGAAAGGCCCTCCATACTTGCACATCTGCATGGCTCTCTGCAGGCAACCTGCTTCCTTTGGTTGACAGCACTGGGCGACAGATATTTGTGGTGCAATTTCTCACTTGCACCCCTCTTTCAAGAGCCAGTGTGCTGAGAAAAGTTAAGTCTAGTGGTTGAAACTGCAGGCTGAAGGACAGAGTATCTATTCAGGTCTGAGCCCTGCCACTGCTCAGCTGTGTGCCCTGGAGCAAGCTACTACACCTCTCTGTGCCTGTGTCTCCACAATTGTAAGTGAGAATGTTGCAGGACCTTCTCTATGGGATTGCTGTGAGGATTCAATGAGTTACTATAGGAGTAGGGCATCATAGAACCCAGTACATCTTAGGTGCTCAATACATGACAACTATTGTGTGATTCTTTCCATGCAGTTGGTACTGGGGATTTAACCCAGGAATTCTCTACCACTGAGCTACATTCCAAGTCTTTTTTATTTTAAGATAAGGTTTCAGTAAGTTACTGAGGCTGGCCTTGCACTTAATGATCCTCTTCCGTCAGCCTCCCAGCCTCCCGAGTAGGTGGGATTACAGGTGTGCGCCACCATGCATGGCTTGTCATTCACCTATTAACCATTCACTTACTCCCCTTATTTTGGGACTAGAGTCACATGGGCCCTGGACCACTGTATAACATTTAGTTCTCCCCAACTTTCCATGCTCACACTGTGTCTTTCTTTCCCCCTTTACTGAGGTTGACAAATTGACAAATAAAAATTTTATATATTTATGGTACACAAAGAGACATTTTGATGTATGTGTACTTTGTGAAATGATTACCACAATCAAGGTAATTACCATATCCATCATCTCACATACTTACCTTCTTGTGTGTGAGACAACAATTAAGGATCTACTCTTAGCACATCTCAAATATACAGTTCATTACTGTTAACTGAAACCCTAATGCTATACCTTAAGTCTTCAGAATTTATGAATCCTGCACATCTGAAACTGCATATTTCTCACAAATGACAAGATATTTTGTTTTTAATACCAAATAATATTCCATTGCTAGATCTGTATGTATGGGGCCTTTACAAAAATCAACCCGGAATCAATTAAAGACTTAAATATAAGACCAGAAGCCATAAGTGGCCTATGTTCTTTTTCAGAATGGCAGCTTGCAGGGGTTGGAGTGGAAGGGTTGGGGAGATATTTATCAAATGATGCAAAGTTTCAAATAGGCAGAATTAATAAACTCTGCAGAGTTAAAAAGTTCACTCTTATCCATTGACTGACACTTAACTTGATTGCATATCTTGGCTGTTGGGAACAGGGCTGCAATGAACAGGGACATACAGGTGTCTCTTTGTTATGCTGATTTCACCTACTTTGGATCTATACCCAGCAGTGGGATTGCTGAACGCAAGGGTAGTTCTGTTTTTTATGTTTTGAAGAACCTCCTCACTGTTCTCTATAATGATGCACCAATTGAGAGTCTCACCAACAGTTATTTAAGAGGTTCCTTTATGCCACATCCTCACCAGCCCTTGTTAGCTTTTGAATTTCTGATAATAGCCATCATAGCAGATATGAAGTGATGGCTCATTGTAGTTTTGATTAATGATACTGAGCACTTTCCATACACCTGTTGGCCATTCATCTGCCTTCTTTTGAGAAGTGTCTGTTCGCAGCCTTTGCCTTTGTTTTGATTGGATTCTTGGTTTTCTTTTTCCTATCCAGTTGTTTGAGTTGTTTCTATATTTTGGATGCATCTGTTACATAATTTGCAAATATTTTCCTCTGGTTCTGTAGGTTACCTCTAAGCTCTGTTGATTGTGTCCTTTGCTGTACAGGAGCCTTTTAGTTTGATGGCCTTCCCATTTGTCTATCTCTGCTTTTGATGCCTGGGCTACTAGGATTATATGAAAAAATCACGGCCCAGATCAGTGTTGTATATGGTGTGAGGTAAGGGTGCAATTTCATTCTTCTGCATAAGGCTCTCCAGCCTTCCCAGCAATGTTTATTGAAGATACTGCTCTTTCCTCACCCTGTGTTCCTCGCCCAACTCATTCTTGCCATCAAGCATTTGCCAATGTTGTCCACCCTTTTGGACAACACTTTCTTCACTTTCTCCATCAAGGTAAACGTCATCTAATGCGGCAGCCATGGGAGGACACTATCCAGACCTCCTATCAGTGGAGAATAGTCTAGAAGTGTTACTGGCTGACAGCCTCTCCTGCTGGATTCCATAGCAGCATGCTTGCCTTGGCCACACTCTTCCCAAGCTTCCCCCACTCAATGACAGAGCACAGCAAAGGGAGTAGAGCTGGGTCACTTCTGCCTAACTGAAGACTTCTCTGATGGGCAATCTTTGCTCTAGGCTCCCCATCCACCTGGTTGAGACTTTCTCAAAGCTGCACAGCCTGGATAATGCTCTTCCCACCCACCCTTGCTTCCTTACTCTCTCTTTCCACAGGGGTCAGACCTGCATCCCCATCTGAAGGCTCCCTGGCCACCTTTTCAACTCCATTTTTCTTTCATAGGTGTCTCACTCCATCTTGGTGTCCGCTTCCTAGAGGACCTGAAGTGGCACGCTTAGCCAGGATGTCTTAGCTCAAGCTTCTTATCTGGTAGGTATTTCCTGATCACCTCCCTCAAGCCCTTTTGAGCTGAGCAAGGGGCACACCCTTCCCCCATGCCCCATGCCCTTCTCTGAGCTCCCAGACCACCTTGTAGCCACTCTTTATGTTTAATTAATTAATTTATTTTTATGTGGTGCTGAGGATGGAACCCAGGGCCTAGCCCATGCTAGGAGAGTGCTCCACCCGTTGAGCCACAACCCCAGCCCTAAACCAGAGCAGTTTTATTCTGCAATGTTCATAATTTCCTGTCTGCCTACTAAGCTCCCTGAAGGTAAGAAAAACTCCTATGAAATCTCTGAATCCACAGCACATAGTGAAATACCAGTGCTTGCTAGACATTTCCCTACCAAATTGTGAATGAATGAACAGGTAGGAAGTCAAGCTACAGAATCTGAGTGCGGAGCTAAGAGATGATAAGCATTGGAGAAATTCTTCAGAACTTAAAAAGAAAGAGGTAAAAAGAAAAAAAGATTTAAAGGGAATTTCCATATTGTTCTTGGATTTCCAAAGCCCCAAATCTGTAACCTGATCATCATTTTAAAATATCATGAACCCAAATACAAGCAACTCAGTGTATTGAAAACTCCTTTTCAGCTTTTAATGAAAACATCTCTTCTTTTAGAATGAAAGTTGATGAGAAAGTAGAATCTGCTTTAGAGAAATTTGGTCCCCAACTCTCCTAGAATTCAGAGAACCCCCTTTCTTAGAGATTTGTGATTTCAAAACACCAAAGCTCCCCTGGAGCTAAAACTAAAGTAAAAGTTTTCAGGTAAGGAAATATCTATAGCTCAGAGGCAGGCCCCAAAGGCTCTCTGTACAAGCAGGCCTCAGAAAATTTGCAGCCAAGAGCAGAGAAGCTAAGAACTGGCATCAAAGCCCCCTGATCTACCCTGCCTGGGCTCCTGTCTATTCTGGCTAGCACATGCTCCTTCTACAGAACTGGCCACCCATCACTTCCTGGAATAAGTGTCCAACTGAGGAGATACCAATTCAACTCCATGTGTCCTGTTAGCAAAATATGGGAAAGAAGACTAGTTTGGTCTCCAGGATCTCAGCTACAGCCCACGGGTGTGGTCTCAGAACCACTGGGGCAACAGGAGGGGGCTGATGTGGAAGGCGACTGTCCCCCAGCCCTGCCTTGCAGCCATGGAGCAGCTGTGTAATCAGACCCAGCACTGAAAGCCCTGGCGCAGAGGCTCACTCTGCCTCTGAGCTGCTGTGAGGACTAGAAAGCCCCTTAATTTCTCTGCAGCTCGTGTTCCTCACGTCTGAGATGTGGCAAGTGGAAAGTGCCAGGTGTGAACTTTTTTTTTTCTTCCGCAGCCTGCAGGATCCCATCACTCCACTCTGCCCTCTCCCCAGGCTCTTCAAAGCAATACTCGGCTGCACTTTCTCCCTCCCGTTCCGCAAAGCCAGGCGCTCTTAAAAGAAAAAAGAAAAAGAAAAGGAAAAAAAAACACATACATTTTAAGGCAAATTCCTCTTTAATTTCCTAATAATAACAAAAGTCATTCGAAGCCACTTAACTGTGAGAAAATAAATATCTATGCATATATTCAGATCATTTGAACCCAAATGCTTTTTTAACAACATTTCTCAATTAAATATTCGGCAGAGATAATATGAAGTCTGAAGCATTTCATCCAGTATATATA
>NW_026000249.1:27102215-27138826 GCF_001458135.2 Marmota marmota marmota
TCAAAAATCCAAAATGTGGAATATCAGAAATTAGAATGAAAGTACCATCGCATGAGATGCTCATCCAAAAGGGCAGAACCACAGGTCAAAGCCACATCTCTCTGGATTTGCTGGCATTTAACTAGATGCAAAATGTCAGCATAGGAAATGGCTTGTTCAATGCAAATATTAACAAGAGAGGAGTGTGTCAGTGTGTAAATGGAGCTTCAGCCGATGAGGCCCTTTCTGACACCCTCCCCAGTCACCTGGAAGCAACAAGGGAACTTTCTTCTTGTTTATTTTCACCCTCTTTGCTGGGGGCCAAGTTGAAGAGCATTTGTTTCATGGAAGAAAGGAAACGCTGCAAAGCAAGATGGTATTGGCCTGGATCAGGAGTTCAGGCTTTTTATATTCTATTCTATTCTATTCTATTCTATTCTATTCTATTCTATTCTATCCTGTCCTGTCCTGTCCTGTCCTATCCCATCCCATCCCATCCCATCCCATCCCATCCCATTCTGTCTGTTCCTATCCTATCCTTATTCTAGTCTATTCTATTTGAATGTTTCTTGTGTCCCTATTCAGAGAACCTGGCACTTAACAATGCTAATTTTATCAAGACCAAAAAGAAGGCAGAGAAGTAAGAAAATCTTTTTCTTACTTTTTTTTCCTTCTTCACACTCAGGAGAATTTAGTGGTAGCTCAAAGGTGCACATTTAACTTTCTGTCCTTACTCTGCTCTGGGAAGTGTGTTCTCAGAAGGAGTTTTCTACTGGTCCCTTCCCATGCTCTCTGCACTTGCATGCCTGCTTTGGATGCTCTGGGCACCCTGAGAATGGATTGGCTCACTTAGCCAGCTCAACGGAGACTTAACTCCACCAACCGGGATGACTAATCAGACTAATGCGAAGCGATGCCAGACATTCCCGCTGGCCTGAAGATCGCATTCTCTGCCTATGAGCAAATGATACAGGCAGCCACGTTCCCTGATGTAGCTTGGGCTTTAGAATCAAGTCTCGTATGATTGGCGCTTTCAAGGAATTGTTGCGATGTTAGGTAATGCACCAAGTTACCAGCCTGCAAAACTGACTTGGCAAGCAGGTGTGGTAAGATTACAGCCAGGGAGACAGAGCCCACCCCAGCCAGTGGGAGCACCACGGGAAATGCCAATGGATGACAAACCCTCCACTCCCTTGTTCACTGGTGTCTGCTGGAAACCGGATGTTTCAGCCACTATGGCTACCACCACAGTTTAGTTTCCACTGTCCCTACCCCTCCTCCCCATTCAAATCTATATCTAATGGGCTGAGCCTAAGTCACACACACGTGGCCCAATGATCAAGGCACATTGGGAAGACAAGGGTCCTAGTTTATGTCTCCCTTGAAGAAAAAGCCTGAGGTAAAGATTTGAGTGACAGTAGTTTACTTGGGAAGTAATTCTGGGAAATATCAGCAGGAAGTAGAATATTAGGCCAGGAAAATGGAGAAGCAGTAAAGAAAGAGTCCTGGAGCTGTGGGTATGTTATCACTGTGGGCAACTAGGGCTCTTTCTTGGTGGGGATCTGTGGTAGGCAGAATAGGTCCTCTTGGAGTTCCTACCTGAAGGATGAGGAAATTAGATTTCTTTTTAGGTTGGAGGAGGATACCAGGGATTGAACCCAGGAGCACTTAACTACTAAGCTGCATCCCCAGCCCTTTTTCTATTTTATTTAGAGACAGGGTCTCACTGAGTTGCTTAGCACCTCACTTTTGCTGAGGCTGGCTTTAAACTTGTGATCCACCTGCCTCAGCCTCCCAAACCACTGGGATTATAGGAGTGTGCCACCATACCTGGCCTGAGGAAACTAGACTTTTGATGGATTCCTGTCTGTCCTTGTTTGAGAGTGGCCTTAACTTCTGAGGGAAGTCAATGTCCCTGCCCATCCTACTAAGATGCAGGGATTTCTTGCTTCTTTGGCAATTTTGAAGAATGAGATCCATGGACACAAAGGATGAGAGCAAAGTAACAGGATTTTTCAAATAGAAAGAAAGTAAAGCAGAGCTCCCACAGGGAAAGGGGTCCCAAACCAGGGTTGCCTTCAGGCGTTAAATGTCTAGGGCTATATATGATAATGTTAGAGGGCAGTTAGGTGGCCTTGAAGACCATAGGCAAGAGATTTTAAAGATATCAGTGTTGGAGTTCAGTCACACCAGGACACCTGGTGTTGCCACTGTCCGGATGTTCATCACACACCACTTCACCTCAGGGACAGGCTGGGGGTTGTGGCACATATATTCAGGCTCCAATGGAGATGGTCACAAGTTGTGTACTCCATGTAAATTTCTGAGGTGGGGTCCTTAGCCCTGTCTGCCTAGCACATTTTTAAAAATATTTTTAGTTGTAGATGGACACAAAACTTTTATTTTATTTATTTATTTATTTTTATGCAGTGCTGGGGCTTGAACCCAGGGCCTCACACATGCTAGGCAAGTGCTTGACCACTGAGCCCCAGCCCCAGTCCCTGCCTAACCTATTTCTATCTCCTGTTCTCACTACCTTTACCTTACAAGTGGTCACACATGCTTACAATGGCATGAGCAAGGACAAAAGCATCAGGTACTTATCAGTCCCCTCTTCCTCTGTGAACTGCCCAAACCTGCTGTTCTCAGGGAGTGGTCACTGGGCTTTGATAATTGCTGCAGGGTGGCACCTGACCTGGGACTGACCAATCAGAACTCTCCCCTGGAATATGCAAAGGTTGAAATGAGTCAGTTTTCTCAAGTGACCTGGGATTTGACATGCAGCATTGAGAAACTTTGCATAGGAGCACATCCCACTCACTGTGTCGAGGAGGCAGGCGCGAACCAGAGGGAACAGCATGCACGAGAGAGTCACAGGACAGAGAAAAGGAAGCCAGTGTACCAGTACACTTCCCACCCCTCCACTTTCCTGAGATTCTGCAATCCAACACACGATTTTTTCCCTTACGTTTACAATCCAAAGAATCCCAGGTTAACATGATGAGCACAGAAATAGACGCAGTGATTATCACAGGCTGCCTCCACCCCAGTGAGCAGAGCCACCAAGATGAATTAGCAGGTAACATGGAGAAGTTTGTGGAGGAGAGCTCTGGTATTCTGGTTTGGATGTGAGGTGTCCCCCAAAAGCTCACGTGTGAGGCAATCCAAGAAGGTTCAGAGGAGAAATGATTGGGTTGTGAGAGCCTTAACCCAGTCAGAGAATTAATTCTGGATGAGACTAACTGAGTGGTAACTGGAGGCAGGTGGGTGTGGCTGGAGGAGGGGGGTATTGGGGGCGTGGCTGTGGGGTCTATATTTTGTACCTGGAGAGTGCAGTCTCTCTCTGCTGTCTGATCACCATGTGAGCTGCTTCCCTCTGCCACACTCTTCCTCCATGATGTCCTGCCTCACCTCCAGCCCCGAGGAATGGAGCCTGCTGTCTGTGGACTGAGACCTCTGAAACCGTGAGCCTCCAAATAAACTTTTCCTCCTCTACAGCTGTGCTGGTTGGGTCCTTTAGTTACAGCAGAAAAAAAAATCTGACAAAAACATGTGGGAGGAGGCCTTCAGGGAAGCCAGGGCAGAAGAGCCAAGAAGGAGGGACAAAACAGAATATGGGCCACAATGTACCATCCTTGAAGGGCTTCAACTAATACCCTGGGGGCATCAGAAGTAAGGTGGCCCTTCGGAGTTGTTCCAAGTCAGAGTAAGGGCCTGGGCCTTTGTACCCATAGGTGACTAGACATTGGCTATGGGCTGCCCCAGGAAGGGAGCAGACTTGGATGAGGCAGCTCTTTCCACTGGGTGGTATGCACAGCATCCAATATAATGACCTTAGCATACATGGCCTAGATAAGCCTGAATGAGGACTGTCTCCTCTTGGAGAGGGGGCCTTGTCAAGCTGATAACCATGTGCTGAAGACGCCATGCTCAGTGCTCGGCATCCTCCTCATTGGCCCCTCTGTGAGACTGGAACTGCACTGTTAGTTCACAGATGAGGAAACTGGAGCTTGAGAGTAAAGGAACTGGTTCAGAATCCTAGAGCTGACAAGCAAGCAGCACAGCAGAGTTGTAAAATGCACCTCCCAAGTGTGGAGCTGATGGCTTGAGATGCTGCCAGGTCTGGAGTCTATGGAAAGCCAGTGAGGCACCTCGGGTTCATTTAGGAAAATACTCACACTTGAGTGCCCACCTGAACTTCTATATCTCTGACAGTAAGTCCCTCTTTAAAGCTGCATGTCCCAGTTGCCTTGCTTACACTCCCCAAGTCCCACAGTCCTCCTCTTTACTATGGGACCAAGGATGTCCAAGCATCCTGAGATAAGGCACTCTGTCCTCCTGGGTATTTTTTCCATGGGCCCCACCAACCTCTGCTTCCAGGTCTCACTTTTCCTGAAGTTTCCATGGCTCACCAGGCTCTTTGATTTCACTCTTTCCCCAAACACAGCACAACACAAGGAATTTGACTTACTGATTTAGCCTTTGCTAATTCCTAGTCATATTCTAGGTCTGCCTCCCAGGGCAGTCAACTATTCAGCTTAGGTTGGCATTTGGGGTCTCATTTACTCTTTTGGGGGGAGGATACTGGGAATTGAACTCAGGGGCACTCGCCCATGGAGCCACATCCCAGCACTATTTTGTATTTTATTTAGAGACAGGGACTCACTGAGTTGCTTAGGGCCTTGGCATTGCTTAGGCTGGCTTTGAACTAACAAACTGATCCAAAAATTCATATGGAAATGCAAGGAACACAGAGTAATTCAAACCATCTTTTTTTTTTTGTACCAGGGATTGAACTCAGGGGCACTCGACCACTGAGCCACATCCCCAGCCCTATTTTGTATTTTATTTAGAGACAGGGTCTCACTGAGTTGCTTAGGGCCTCACTTTTGCTGAGGCTGGCCTCCCAAGCCACTGGGATTACAGACATGTACCACATGTGCCCACCTCATTTACTCTTCAATAGACCAATCCCATTCACTGGGTGGAGCTTTCACCCATGGGTAAATGATGGAGTCCATTTTGTATACACTGTACCAGCGTCACTATGAAGGCAGGCCCCTAGCCACTAGGATTCACAATTGCCTCCATATGTGGACAAACCCTAAGAGTTATCTTTGTGCCTATTAAGAACTCTGGGACTGTACCTATTCCCCCAGCACCCTGCAATGAGATTCTCCCTGTCTTGCTCCACTCCTCTTAAGTAGGAGAGGACCCACTCCCTACACAAGGTGGCATGTCCCAGCCCCTCCATAGCCTGGGATGCATGAGACAGATTTCTTGAATGAAGATTAACCAACCCTCTGTAGAGCTTAGCTCAGGTGAATCCACCATCCAGCTGCAGTGAACATCCTGCCAGGCCTCCATCTGTTTTTGAAACACAGAAGGTCATTCCCATTCTTGGGGGAGAAACTTTAAGGATTTAATGAAATGCTTCTGCAGTTGAGGCTACGGATGATCTGTTGACATGGTCAAAAAGGTTGTAGGTTGTTTAATGTCGTTCTGTCCCATCAATTCTGCATATTGTACCAACTCAGCAAATTGGTATGAATTTAGGCTACTGACAAGGACCTTGAAAAAGAACGTAGCTTCTGCAGATTTAAGAAGACAAAAGAATTGGAAAGTAGTCCTAATGGAACGTGGGATCCTAACCTGTGCCATCCAGTGTCTCTGAGGACTTTGTCTGGGAGGGACTACGGTAGTGTGTATGTGAGCCTCCAGCACACCTGCCCCAGGGCTCCAAACCTGTCTCTGAGTGCCAGTGTGGAGACTGGATGGGCCTCACCTGCTCCATCCTTTACCTTTCTTTTTTGCAATAAGAAATCCCCAAAGCATACTCTCTGGGGGTCCTAGATGCAGTTCTTGCTTATCTCTCTCATCTGAATGCAGTCTGACAAGTAAGCTTTGGAGTTCTGGAATTAGAAGTCTCAAATGCAACTCTGGCTCGGAGGGTTGCATTTACTGACTGCAACTTGGCATCTACCAAAGAGGGTTTCATCAAGTGCTAATGATTCTGTAACATAGTAAGTAGGAATAGTGTGTTGGTTAGTTACCAGCAGCAGTAATGATGCTGTGTAACAAACAACCCCAAAACTCAGTGGCATACATTGATTTGCATTTATTCTTCATGCATGCACCTTCAGGTTGACTGGCATGGCTCTGCTTGTGTGTATAATTCCAGGGCCCAGGATGGAGAGGGCAACAAGCCCCTAGGCATGCCTTCTCTTTGAGGGTGGAAAAGCACAACAGAAGTAATGGAAACATGCAGTGTCTTTTACGTCTATGTTTGAAACTGTCACGTCATTACTTCCACCCTCATTTTATCAGCTAAAGCAAGTCACTTGATTAGACTTTCATGAATGGGACTGTGAAGTTTATTCTTCCCATGGAGATTTAGAGAGAGGGAGAGAATTTTTTTGTACGGTAATTTAATCTACTATAAATTGCATAGGAGAAATGATCATATAATTTGTGGAAGTGCTGTACTTTTTTTAAAAAAAACACAAAAGGCTCAGGGTGTGGCTCAGTGGTAGAGTAATTGTTTAGCATATACAAGGTTCAATCCCCAATACTGCAAAACAAATTTTAATTAAAAAAATGAAAGCATTACTTGGGGTGTTGGAGGTTAGAGAGTCAATTTTTGTTTAAGTGAAACAAATCTTGGAGCCTTTAACTCATGCATCCATTCTGAATCTCCAAGCTGGAAGTATGGTATGTGAGGTCTCATAACATTTTTTCAACTATGCCACTAGTGTTCCACAGAATCTACTTTAGGAAAGGTTGCTGTAGCTCATGGGTAAGTGTCCTAACCGCTCTGGGCCTCCGGTGTCCAGGTTCTTTGAATAGGAACAATGATATCTACCTCAGAGAATGGTTTGTTGGACACAAAAGATGATACAGACGCCCATTCACTCATGAGTTCAACGAATAGAAAGAGCCCCAGCTAGTGAGAAAGAGGGCACCTTCAATACAGGACAGGCCAGATCCATGCAACTGGGGATTCACACACTGGAGTAGGCAGACCTGGGTAGGAAACCACTATAAAGATGAGAAAGTCGCTCAAAGTCTGAGAGTGGGGACATGTGCTAGAGGCCTCACCGATGGGGGAGCTTTAAGGGGTGACAGGGTTGGGAGACTGTAATCCTGTGCTAGAAGGCTTGGTGACACTCTAATCTAAATTGGTGTAGTTAGAGGTTGACAGTGGCATTTCAGGGAAGGCTCTGGTAGGACTTTAGCCTGGAATGACCCCTGACCTTAAAGAAATGCTAGACCTTCAGGTCAGTTGTGTTATAGCTCCAAGTTTGTTTTCAGACCAGAATCCTGCCTTTTTCCTGAACCTGCCAGAAGTTTGTGTCCTTTGGCTTCTGTCTCACCCAGACCAAAGCTGGTGGGAGACCTGATCCTCTTTGCCTTTATCTTTCCAAAGCAGGGCCATTCCTGCCTGTGGTCCTCCACAAACAAACCTAACAGCACATCAGAATCATTAGCATAAGGATACAGAAGCACAAAAGAAGTTCACAGAAGATTCCAATTCTGCTCAGGTATGCATGAGTAGGAAATTCTCCATGGAATGGTCTGGTTCCCCTTAGTTACACATGTGTTTTTTATTTCTGGGGGAAGGAAAAAAAAAGACTCCAGGTGCTGATCTTCAAAATCTCACCCCCATCTACCTTGGCAGACTCCCAATTCCCCAGGTCTGTAGGAGTGCTGCGAATGAGACTAGCAGCTTCTAGCAGTTTCCACAGCTGTAGAAAGAAACACAAGGAACCTGTATGTTTACACGGCTTCTCTTCCATCAAAACACCCCAACATCCATCCTCTGTGCTCTTCAGGGTGTCTCCTCCTTTCTTTATGGATTGAACAGGGGCTGGGGATGTGGTTCAAGTGGTAACACACTTGCCTGGCATGCGCAGGGCGCTGGGTTCGATCCTCAGCACCACATACAAATAAAATAAAGATGCTGTGTCCACCGAAAACTGAAAAATAAATATTAAAAAATTCTCTCTCTCAAATAAATAAATAAATAAATTTATGGACTGAACATATTTGGGGACCCCAAAATACTAAAGGATCCTCAACCTAAAATCTCAGTGGCCTCAGCTGGGATCTTACCTCAGTCTGAATCCCAGCTCTCCTACTTACCAGCCCTGTGACCTTAAGCAGGCTACTTAATTTCTCTGGGCCTCAGTTCCCTCCTCCATCATCTGTAGATACTAATATGCCCTCATCACCGGGCCCTTTATGTGTTCCAAAAACAATACAAAAAAATACAATTCCAGCTGGATTTGCATTTCAATGGCAGATAAAATGTCAAGTCAAAGGAATGAATCTCTAATGACAGAATTTGCTATTGCTGGTGAGGAGAATACATGGTGGAGCCCGGTTGGGTAGAAGAGGAAAGGAGGGGAGAATATCAACCTGAAATCCCTCCAAACAGGGCAGCTGCCTCTTGGACCTACCAGAAATGCCAGCCCCCTGCTATGTGCAAGAAAATCTGATTCCCCTGAGAAAACATACTCTGAATGGAAACCCCACGCATGCCCTGGACCAGTTCTTCCAATTATGGAAAAGGCCCCCAACATCCCTTGATTGGCATACCACAAAAGCCGCATCCCCGCAATAATGATGATGATAATGGCATCAGTAATGGCCGCGATGCAGCTGTTACTCAGCCTCCTGCATCCTCCGAGTCTCCTGGGGATCGGCGGTGTGCTAATAATAGTCCTAGCACCAGCGTTCAAGAATAATCGGCTGACCAAAGTGAAGCCCGAGAGGCGGGGCCCTGCCTGCTGAATGGGCTGCCAGGTGTAAAGGGAGAGAGACGCAATGGCAGGCTCTCCTGTGTGGGCTGAGAATCCCCGAGGAGGCTCAACTGTGTGTTCTGGCTCGGAAACCCTAAAACAAGGAGCAAGGAGCGACTTTTCTAAACCAGGGCTCTCAAAGGAACCCCACTTTGAAATCCCGCTTGCATCCTGGCTCCTAGGGGCTGCTCCTTCATGGACCACCCAGAGTAGAGCAAAGGAGTCAGCCACACCATGGGTGAACAGCTTGAAGAAGATATGCTGTCAAGACGGGATTAGCTAAAAGTGATGGAAAATGTCAAAGTAAACTGATTGAAGTTTCTTTTCATCTTCTATAAGTAAGGCTCAGAAGTGGACAGTTTCAGGGTTGGGGGGTGGTTATACAAAGTCACCAGGATCTGGGCTGTTATTGCCATTACTGTTAGCATTGCTATTGTGTAACTGGCATGTGGTGAAACATACAGATTGTGAGGCATTTGGACAAAAGTACATATTGTGTGATCAACAGCCCTGTCAAAGTATAGTACATTTCCATTTCCATCATCTCTGAAAGTTTCTTTGTGCCTCTTTCCAGGTGACAGTCCCCCCCCCCCCCAAAGGCAAATCCCTGTTCTGCCCTCCCTCACCAAGGAGTGAGTCCTCCTGTTTTCAAATTCCATATAAATAGAGGCATGCAGCAGGTATTTCTTTGTTTGGGGCTTCTTTCAGCACATTTTGGGAATCCATAGATGCTGTGTATTAGTAGTTTGGTTCTTATTGCTGAGTAGTATTCCATTATATGCATCCACTTGATTTGTTTATTTTACCTGTTGATGGACAATCAGATTGTTTCCAGTTTTGGGCTATTATGAACAAAAGCCATTATGAGCATTTTTGTGCAAATCTTTGTGTGGATATAGACTTTCATTTCTCTTGGGTCAATACCTAGGAGTGAGATTGCTGGGTATAGTGTAGGCGTATGTTTAGTTTTGTAACACAGTGCCAGTTTTTCAAAATGATTGTATAATTTCAGCCTTTATTCATCTTGCTCTGCTACCATTGTCTATATGTGACTTCTACCTCATGATATTATTTGGCTGCTTGAATTCCAGCCATCATCTGCACATTCCAACCCACAAGAAGGAAGATGGAGGAAATGATAGGCTTCCTCATTTTAATAACCCTTCTCAGCAGCTTCACATAATACTTCTGCTTCTACCCCATTAACTAGAGCTTAGTTACATGGTCATATCAAGCAGCAAAGTCCCAGTAATTTTTACTTTGGAAATCCACACGCCTTGCTAGAAATGGGAAGGAGGGATTCTTTGGGGGATGGTAGAATAATGGGGACAAGAAGCAGCCTCTACCAGAGCCAGGTGGCCAGAAATCAAGCAGGGAGCATGTCTGCCTTACTCAATAAGGTTTACTCCAGAACTATGTTGTACCTCGGCTTGTGGTAGGTGCCTGATAAATGTTCACGAAGGTGGAAGGAGGATGGGAAAAGCAGCCATGGTAGCCAGCTGTTCATTCGAGAACATCTTCTGGGGTCATTATGCTTGTCACCCAACAAGAAGGCTGTGCTTAAAGGACTATCACCATTCCTCAATTTCTGACAGTGTTTCAAAACATCTCTTAGATGCAATTAAATGGCATTGTGTGAATTGCCAAGAGAGCCCTTCATGGCCTGGTAGGTAAGGGCTTTTTTGACTTTGTTACCTGATAGAGATCACTTGGGCATGGTATTTCATTGTGCGCGCGCATGCGCATGCGTACACAGGAAACCTGGGGCCTTTTTCCTGCTTAGAATCTCACAATTTCTGTAGTGATCAATGCATTCTCCTCAAAGGCTTGTACCTTGGACCAAAATGCTCAAGGGGAGAGGGAAGAAAAGAGAGACGAAGAGCAGAGTGGTTTGGGAGCACCTTTGCGGCCACAGCGAGCTGCAGGAACTTCTGCTAGAGACCTCGGTGTTCCCAGCAAACGCGGGGGTCATCGGGTTATGTTATTTTATGGTACAAAAGCAGATACGGTCCGCTGCCTCCGCTCTACCCTGATAATTTTGTTTTCCTGGCGAGTTTGCCATCAAGGATCTGACGTGCCATTAGGTTTTTATCTCTGTTGCCCAAGGAGGGGCGATGTAGAGCGGGGGTCTGCTTTTCATTAAAGTGGGGCTGGGTGCACGAGCCGCTTCTTTGAACAAAACAACCACGGTTCACGACAAGGTTAGGGGGAGGCGGGGCGGAGGGAAGGTTGTTAGTTATTACTTGTGCTTTCTTCCAGCGCTGGGGCTTCTCCCCGCCAGGGTTCCGCTGTCCCTGGGGGCTGGGAGCTCATTCCAAGCTCAGGCCATGATCCCCAGGCCCACCGAAGAAGCGGCGCCTTCTAATCATGCCGAATCATTGGGCTGATTCGGTGACATCCAGGAAGCCGGCTGACACCAAGAAATGCATTTCGCTTCCGATCTCGGCCCACACTGGACTTGCAGTCCCTGCTGATCCTGTGGGGACAAGGATCTCCTGCCAGCTCATAAGGATTTGTGCCAGTTCTCTCTCCCCAGGGGAAAGAGGTGTCTGGGGGGCCTGTGGGCGTCAGCCCAGACTGGCTCTGGCCTGCACGGAAGGACCCGGTGGATTGCAGGGCATTCATCCGAACTGTTTCTTCAAAGCAGAACAAAACAAGCAGAGGCACGCACACAGTAGCGAGTCGGAGAGAACAAATGTTCGGCAAATATCTCCATTTTTTTCTTTTACGATGCAGTAGCTAACACTGGTGTCAGGAAGGGCCCCAGCTGTTTGTGATTCTTGCCCAAACAGCCTGAGGACTTCAGACGCCTCTCTGGTGACGGCTGTTTTTGCCAAACCAACTATTCCAGACCACCTTTTAGTGTCCTTCTCATCAGACAAATCATGCTGGCCTGATGCTCCGTGTGACATGCTGGCCTTCCATGAAATACCAGCATCCAGGGTCTCCAGTGGGACTCTGCTTGCTCATCTTCCTCCCCAGCCTCCCCTGCCCTGGAGCCCCCAGACTCCCCCATCCTCCCGCGCTCTCCACCCACCCACTGCTGGGTGCGATTTATAAGCAAGGAAATCCTCTTAATCCCTGAGATATGTGGGTTATTTCACCCAAGAATTCAGAGCGCCGCATCCTCTCACTCACAAACTGAATTATAACATAAGCATAGAACATTGATTCCAGGCGTGCGGAATTTTAATCCCCAACTTCCCACACAATGCTCTTGTCCACGGACAATTGACCCACCATTTCAGCATGTCGCAGCAGCTAGGACAGTTAAGCCCCTTCTCCCACCCCACCACTCACAGTCACTAGCTGGGGAGGCATCTAAGCACTCACCTCCCACTCATGTGACTTCATGTTGCAGGTAATTTGTGCCATTCCCCTGTGTGATTCTTTGGAGCCCAACATCACCTGGGCATTTTAAAATCCCTCTGCTACAGGCAAAGCCAAAGCCAGGCAGCCATCTTCAAAATGTCACCAGCCATTAACCGTGAGCAGGGATGAATTATGCTTGCCACCGTTGCAAAGTGCACTGGGAAGAGCAACTCTGGAGACAGCTGCCACGTATTGGGGAAAGTTCCAGCCCTACGTGCTGCCCACAGCTGTCTGAGGGCCACCAGCCTGTGTTTCCAGAGACCCAGTGGCTCTATATGCAATTAGGTTTGGTTTTAAGGGGCATTAATTCTGGTGATGATAAATGCCCTCATTTCCTCACTACAGGTGAGAATTGAGACACTCAGAGCTGTTGGGTAGGACACACAGCTCTTGAGTGGCAGGAACGCATCTGCTCCCAGGATCTGTCTACTTTTTATTACAGCATTGCACTCAAAGAAACTTCTGTCAATCTTATTCATACTCCTGACTGCCCACCCTAATAATATCACCAGGCCCAGGTGTCTGTGATTTAATGATGATGCAGCTGGAGCTCAGTGACATTAAATGACCCAGGCAAAGACATACAGCAGTTGGAAAGAGAGTAGACTCCAAAACCTAGAATGCTACAACCTACCAGGTTTGTGCTCAGCTTTGGGGATACCCAGTTGAATAAGGTACAGTCACTTGACAGTCCTCTGAGGCAGGCTGCAATATACTTGATGATATGTATTCAAATTGCAGGATATCATCTTATTTGTATGTGGCAATGTCTTAAAGGCCTGAAGATGGAGTGAGTCATTTGGAGGGGAGGCCCCGTTTGAATTTGTATTACTATAATGGAAGCACCTGACATAGGCTACACAGGAAGTAAATGAAGGGTTATTCTGTCTCATGGTTCTAGAGGTCTTGTCCAAGATTGGACAGTCCCATGGGTTTGGGCATCTAGTGAGGGTCGTATGTCATGGCAGGAGCATGAGAAGCAGTGACTGTTCACATCACAATTCAGAAAGCACAAGGAAATAAGGAGACTGGGGTCCAACCATCCCTTTTAATATCCACAATGACCTAAGGACCTCCGACTAGGTCCCATCTTTTAATGGTTCACAGCACTTCCCAATACCACTACCTGACATATTGGAAACACTACTCATATTCAAACCATAGCAGAATTGATCCACAAAGGATTCAGAGAAATATCAAAAAGCCTGTTGTAGTCTATAACTTAGTACAGCCCAATGGAACTTTCTGGAAACACTGTAGAGTTGCCCTGTTTCCTACCTCAGTTGCAGATCCCTGCCAAACACTTGAAATATGGTTTGTGAGACTGAGGGGACTGAATTTGCCATTCTATTTACTTTGAAGTCAAGTTTCAATGTCAAAAGCTACATATGGCTAGTGGCTCGCAAACAGAATGGCAGAACTCTGGCAGGTCACCTCCAGCAGAGGTGGGCATAATTTTGCCAGGAGCTGACAGACCAGCCTCTGTGAGGTGGTGGCTGGAGGGTCTGCAACTGCTCCAACACTCATTCAGTGACCCCCAGTATCCTGTGACCCGTGGGACCACAGACAAGTAACCATATTGTCACCTCCTCCAGGCTACATCATCCCCTATGAGGAGGCTAAGAAACGAGGTTCTGTAAGAGACAATCCCCATCTCAGCCTCTTTTCAGAGGAGGCCTTTCCCCTGCGATCATGTCACTGTGGGAACAGTCACTGGTGCTAGAGAGGAGCAAGAGGCTGCACATGGTGCCTGGAGGTCTGTCCTGGGGATAAGGCTCTCGTTTCTGCTCCAGGAGAGGAAGAGGGCTTCAGGTCCCCACTCTGATGTGCAACACAGCTCTCTAGGTTCCCCAGGACCAGGATTCCAGGGCATCACTGTCTCTGTGTTCACAGTAGCGAGGAGACCTAGGGCCACCCCAGTTAATCAATGCATGTAGCTTCGATTTGTCTTCTTTCCAATGTACTCATTGGGGGAGATGTGGAAAGTCGAGAAACATGAATAAAGAAGGAAATAGATCCAGAAGCTGACCCCTTCTGGCCTCCTCCACTGCTCTGCCCTGGTCAAACTGTCATTGTGTCTGTTTGTACAATGGCCTCATCGATCTCCCTGTTCCTGCCCTTGCCTCTTTGAAGTCCATTCTTAACAGAGCAAGCAGCCAGAGGGATTCTGCAAACCCTAAGCCAGATCCAGGGACTCCCAGCCCATAACTCTCCAATGCTTCTCCTGTTGGCACAAAAGCCAAAGTCCTGCACAGCTCACAGTCAATCCCACCCTTCCTCCCTTCCCTGACTTTATTTTTACTCTCCCCTCACACGCCATAGGTCTGTCCCAACCACACTGACCTTCTTGTTGCTCCTGGAATATGCTTGGCACAACCTACCTCAGGCCCTTTGCACTGTCCATCTTCTCTGCCTGGAGCACACTTCACCTGGTCAGCATATGGCCCATTCATGATTTTCTTCATGCCTTTTTCCAAATGCCAACTTCCTGGTGACATCTTCCCTGCACACCTATTGAAATTTGCAATATCACTGCTCTAATTCCCTATTCATTTCACCTGATCTCTTTTTCTTCTAGCCTTAATGCTGTCTGCCACACTACAGATCTTACTTATTCATTTGGTTTATTATTGATCTTTCCCACTTGAATATAACCTCTAGGAAGCCATTTTTTTCTGCTTTCTATTTCACTCTACTGACAGCATCTAAAAGTGTCTGCTGCTATGTAGTCCATCAATAAATATTTGAGAAATAGACCAATGAAAGAATAAATGAATGAAAATCACCTCGACTCACAACTACTGCTAAAGGTTGGCTCTATTTCCTTCAAGACTTCTATTGAGCCTTTTTGTTTGTTTATTTGTTTTTGGTACCAGGGACTGAACTCAGGGGCCCTTGACCACTGAGCCACATCCCCAGCCCTTTTTTGTATTTTATTTAGAGACAGGGTCTCCCTGAGTTGCTTAGGGCCTCGCCCTTGCTGAGGCTGGCTTTGAACTCTTGATCCTCCTGCCTCAGCCTCAAGCCTTCTTTTGATGAAGTTAATTAGGAGTTCTCTAGTCACCAAGAGGGTGTTGAGGAAAAGGGGAGGGGCACCTCTCTCAATTTCTGTCTCTTGATTATATTGATGGAGGCCAAGACCTCATCTTGGCTGGCCCAGAAATCAACACTTGGAATTGTCTCAGGGATGATCGATCTGTGAAAGAGGGACCCCCACTAACTAGACTCACAGGAACCTGATGAACAACACTGAAGCCCGTGTTACTAATCCCTACTCCATTCCAGGTATTCCTCCTTCAAGGAACACGGAGCACTCCACTGAATCAGGTGGAGTGGGCAGGCTTTGTCCATTGCCCATGAGGTTGAACTAAGATTCTGGGAATCTTGAAGCATGGAAAATATGTTCTGCACCATTCCATGTGTTATTGAGAATGAAAGTAATGCTTGACTATAAAAGAATGACAGTGCAAACATTGTGCCAATGTGGCCCATCATGATTATGTCAATGCTTTTAAACATAGATATTAAAAACTAAATTGATTCTTTTGAAAATCACCTTCTTTCCTCCTGTTTTGTTGGTGTCCTGGATTTCCTCTTATAACAAAAAAAATCTTGATTTTTCTCTTGGGGACCTCTTCCTCATTTTCAACCAGAATGATTTGTGGGAGATAACCTCCCCTCCACCTTCAGGGTTGAGATCAGTGAGATGTGAGAAGCAATTTTGTGAAAAGTCTGAGAATCCTTTTGGGCAGTGTGATGTGATAATATTTAAGACCTGGCGGTGCTAGCTAGGCAGTATTTTGGTACCCTATTGGGGGGGACCTAGAGAAAGTGGAGGCTACCATGCAGAATTGGAGCCAACTTGGCATAATGCAGAGAAGATGAAGAGAAACCACGTCCTTGGTAGCATGACCTGTGCTACTGGATCAGACTTTACCTGAGGCCCATTGTTCTGCTCAATTTTTTTTCCGGTTTTATGTGAGCTAATACATTCTGTGGTGGTTTAATTTAGTTGGAGTTTTTTTGTCGCTTAAAGTAAAGAAGATTCCTAATGGTTGCATCTTAGAAATATGAAACATAGCACGGAGAATTGAATAGATCTCTGCACTTTTCTAAATGTCTCAAACCTGACATAGTCTAACAACCCTTAATTTCAGACTCTGTTGCAGGTGTTCTCCATGCCAGAGCCCCTTTGACCTGAGCTGTGTTTTCTGCCACACAGCAGCTCTGTGATCTTAGAGAAGATGCTTCAATCTCTGTGCCTGAAGAGTAATAATATTTTCCTCCTGGTAGAAAGAAAGACTGCCTCCTTTTTATTGAGAGGCATATTGTGGTTGTTTTATAATTCAGCAGATCTGTTTGTAAACCTCATAAGGACCAAAATTTTGTGTGTTTTGTTCACTGCAGATTTCTCAGCATCTCCTCCTACCCAAAAAAAGAAAAGAAAAGAAGAAACATCAGTGGAGGAGACAAAGGAGAATGAAGGGAAGGGAGGAGAGATGGGACAGGGAAAGACAGAGGAATGAATCTGACCTCACTTTCCTATGTGCATATATGAACATACCACAGTGAACCTCGCCAAAATGCACATCCACAAGACACTAATTTTAAAAAAAGTTTAAGTAAATAGCAGAAAGATCATAGAGTAGAGGGAAGGGAACAGGGGGAGGGAGAAGGGGAGGGGAAGGGGAGTACTGGGGACTGAATTAGAACAAAATATATTCTGTGCTTTTATACTTATGTTAAAATGAATCCTCTTATCATGAATAACTAAAAAAACAATAAAAAAGAATAAAATCCTCAGGGCTGGACACAGGCCCATAATCCCAGCAGCCTGGGAGGCTGAGGCAGGAGGATAGGGAGTTCAAAGCCAACCTCAGCAAAAGTGAGATGCTAAGCAACTCAGTGAGACCCTGTCTCTAAATAAAATACAAAATAGGGCTGGGGATGGGGCTCAGTGGTTGAGTGCCCCTGAGTTCAATCCCTACTACCATAAATAAATAAATAAATAAATAAATAAATAAATAAATAAATAAATAAATAAAATCTTCAAAGCCAAAAAGAAAATGAGTGATCCTTAAATATCCCATAAACATTTAGTGGCCTGCCTGAATGAATGAATGAAAATGAAATATAGATAGAGTGACCTACCCGAAGTCACATAGCTAGTTACTGAGATAATAAGAGGGAGAGTGGGCGGGGGATGTGGCTCAAGCGGTAACGCGCTCGCCTGGCATGCACGTGGCACTGGGTTGGATCCTCAGCACCACATAAAAATAAAATAAAGATGTTGTGTCCGCTGAAAACTAAAAAAAAATAAATATTAAAAATCTTTCTTTCTCTCTCTAAAAAAAAAAAGAGGGAGAGTCCCCTGTATCACACCACAACATACTTGGAAACATTTTCAATTTATCAAGAAGAGGGAAAGAACCAACATGGATTGTGCTCATTGCCTGGGCCAGGCATGGTTTATGTATTTAGAGAAGTGTCTTTCTTATAACATGTCACTCTCCTATCATAGACACACTCTGCCAAGAGGAAGGTGTCATTACTCTCCTTTCACAAGTGAGGAAACTGAGGTTCAGAGATCGAAGCATCTTCTCTAAGATCACAGAGCTGCTGTGTGGCAGAAAACACAGCTCAAGTCAAAGGGACTCTGGCATGCAGAATGCTTACCATAGGACTCGGAATGTCAGAAAAATTCTACAGATTGCTGTACCCATGCATACCAGGTGGGAATTTTTGCTTCTGTTTTTGTATTTGTTTTTATACTGGGGATTGAACTCAGGTGCGCTTAACCACCAGCTCACATCCCCAGCCCTCTTTTTTTTTTTTTAATTTAGAGATAGAGTCTCTCTGGGTTGCTTAGGGCCCTGCTAAGTTGCTGAGACTGGCCTCAAACTCCTGACTCACCCTACCAAGTCACTGGGATTATAGGCATGTGCCATCATGCCTGACTCTCCATGTAGGTTTTTATCAGCTTTCACTTTACAGACTGACATTTTGTGATCTCGATCTGAAAAACTGGAAGTGGCAGTGTTTCCTGCACAATTACACTAGTGTAGGTTGGGGGAGAATAAATTGTGGTATGGTGGCCACAGTGTTATCACCCTTATGAGTTCATGAGGGACAGAGCAAGAGCATCACATACTGCAAGGCATGTATGCATGTGTGAGCGTGTGTGTGCATGTGTGTGCACATGTTTTACATATATAGTCTCAGAATACAGGGCTATGATTTGTGGACCCTTTCCTCGTGCAATGTAGATGCATGACAATGAAGACAAGCAAAAGAATCTTTCAGTCACATCTGATTCCCCAGATGTGTTCCTAGGATGGCCACAATTTCAGCAGAGCATGCTACTACTTATCTGAACATAAATGGCAGCGGAGTCCAGGCACTGGTTTCTAAAGGAACTGACCATCCACCAGAATAGACATTTGACCCCACCTCTCTCTCTGAGTTGTATTACTGCACACACCCTGACAAAGTTGCCTTCCCTTACCTGCTATGTGCTCAGGGAGGCTTCATCTGCTAACAGTTGTGTGTCAGCCAGCTTTGCATGACTGTGACAAAATACCAGAGATAAATTTAAAAGGAAGAAAGGTTTATTTGGGCTCTCCCTTTCAGAGGTTTCGGTTCTCAGTCACTTGGCCCTGTTGCTTTGGGCCTGTGGCAGCCCAGCACATCATGGCAGGAATACATGGTGGAAGAGACTGCTCACTTCAGGGTATCTGGTAAGCAAACAGAGACACAGCAGGGGGCCAAAGTCCCAATATCTCCTTCAGGGTCATGTCCCTAATGACCTAACTTCCTCCCTCTAGGCCCTGCCTGTTAAAGAGTCCACCACCTCCCAGTAGTGCCACAGGCTGGCCATACTTTAACACATGGTCATTGGTGGACATTAGAGACCCAGGCTATAGCAACTTGAAAGGGCCTTGCAGGTGATACAGCACAGTTCTATTGGAAGAGCCCTGTAGGATCAGAAGGATCCATAGTGAAGTGTCGGTTTGGTGACCTCAGAAAAGCCTCTCCACTCTCTGGGCCTCACATTCTGAGTGTGGGCAGTGGATTAGGGAACGCTAAGCTCCCTCATTTCATGGCACTGAGGCAGAAACTTCTAGACACATAGATGAGGAAGTACTATGACTAAAGATCCTCAGACAGGGGGTGGGGAGCTCAGATCTAATTGGAATTGTCCACTGCAGGGCCCCCATACTTTTGAGGGCATCACCCCTGGCCTGTTCCACAGGCTGCTGATTTGGCATGCTGGGAAAGGTTGGAAAGGAAAGCAGAAGGGTGGCGAGGGAGGGATGAACCTTCCAGGTTTCAAAAACACTGACTCCCTGGGCGCTGCCTGGTCCTCCCCACTTCGCAGGAAGAAACACCAACGTGCATTTTTTTTCTTTTTAACTTGCTCAGGTCGCAGGGGTTGGGGGAGGGGAAAAAGTAAACATCTGAGAGAAAGAAAAGATTGCTCTCCTTTGTGTTTTCCCTTCTGCGGAGCCAGGAATGGATTGCAAAGGGCCGCTGGGGGATGCAGAGAGCTGTCCACACCCCCTCAGGCCTTTGAAGGCGCGGCCTCCCTGTGATCACTGCTCCAAAAATAATCAGAGCGTGGGGGTTCTAAATCAGGAACAAAGAAGAAACAAAGGGTTAATGAGAGGACACAAGTTTGATGTTTCTTTGCATAAACACAGAGCCAGGGATCGGCAAAGGCGCAGGGGCTGGCCTTTGCCAGGAGAGAGCCAGGACAGCTTTTAGCCCTCAAAATGCTGAATTTGCTATTTTTCCCCTCACATTTGCAAAGGCCATGTCACACCAAGCTGTCTGGGCCAGCCCCCTTCCAAAACATGTTGGTGAGAAGACAACCCTTTCATCTATCTTGGGACCCCTCCCCTGTGGCTTCAGCCCCTTCTTTTTTTTTTTTTTTTCGGTAGTGGGGATTGAACCCAGGGGTGCTTAACCACTGAGCCACATCCCCAGCCCTATTTTGTATTTTATTTTAGACAGGGTCTTTCTAAGTGGGTTAGGGTCTCACTAAGTTGCTGAAGCTGGCCTCTAATATATGATCCTCCTGCCTCAGCCTCTCCAGCCACTGGGATTACAGGTGTTTGCCACTGCACCCAGATTTCACCCCCTTCTTGATCAAAGCCTTGCTGGAAGGTCTAACTTGTGAGTGGCTGAAGGGCCCTAGTAGTCGCAAAGGCAGCGGCTACTATTCATTTTGGGGTTTGCCCTCTCTGTGTGTCACGCTTGAGTTTGCTGCAATCTCATACCACTAAGTACTGTCACCACACCCACATTGCACAAAAGGAGACAGAGGATTACTTGAACCTTCCCACAATCCCAGATTCACAGTCCCAGGATTGCAAGTTGAGATCCTAAGTAATCAGAACTGGACCTTAAATTCTTAACTCTCCTACAGACCTACATTTCTGGCAAGACAATTAAGCAGTGAGAAATCATCTAGAAGCTTAGAGCCATAGTAAGGCAGCCATTCCTTTGACTTCAGAAGACAGCCCCCCAAAAGGAGACTGTTGCTGTTATATAGCGTTAATGAACTTGGAGAGGCATCTGATCAACACCACCCCAGCCCTACACACTGTGCCAAGCTCTTTGAGGAGTTTGGTACATACATCCATCTAGCTGCAGTCCAGCAAATAAGATTCTGTCCCCAACCAAATGTCATGTCCTAGCAATCAAGCTGCACTTGTGAAGACGTGATGTTGATGGGCATGGTGGTGCACACCTGTAATCCCAGCTGCTGCTCAGGAGGCTGAGGCAGGAGGATCACAATTAGAGGTGAGTCTCAGCAACTTAGTGAGACCCTGCCTCCAAATAAAACATAAAAAGGGCTGGTGATGTTGCTCAGTGGTCAAGCACCCCTGAGTTCAATCTCTATTACCATCCCCCTGCTGCCAGAAATAGTGCTTTCTGAGGGCAGGGGCAATTGGGAAAGAAAAATTTGGAGACAAGAAAAGTCAAGTGACAAATCACCACTGCAGGTCTCGTCTCAGTAGTATATCATAGTTCCTCACCTGGTGGAGACACTCAGAGAATGTTTCTTGAAGGAATGATCAAAGAAACAAATGAACTAACAAACCGACTCCCAGGTGATGCTGTTGCTCCCGGTCCGCGGACCACACTTTGAGTACCAAGGGTTGGGGCACCTAAATCTTACTCATGGCTGCTGTCACACTTCAAAATCCTAAAAGAAGAGGATCTGATCTGTTCCATGTAATTATTTGGGTTCAACTTCCCCAGCCATTTCATAGTATTTTTTTGTTTCCACTGTAAAGTTTTATTCCGACACACACAGTGCTGCTTGTTAAGATACCACTGTATTTTCTTTTCTCTCTCACTTCTACTGGAGGTGGACTTTACATGAAGTTAATGAAGCTTAAAGCCCAGGTCCCTTCTCTTGCATAGGCCCCATCCCACATTCTCAACATAGATGGCAATGTATTTTCACACTTAATATGTTTTTGTGAATTTACAAAAAGCAAAGAGGATCCCCTAATTTGTATAAATTTCAACTCCCTGTGGAAACCTAGCTCCATCCTTGCATTTCTAAGAGAAGGTAAATATTTCTCTTATAGTCATGTCTCCAAAAATAGCAAGAAAATAAAAGCAAAGGAATCCACAAGATTTAAGAAAAATTTGGAGGGCTTGGAGTTGTAGTTGGTAGAGTGCTTGCTTGCCTGGCATGTGTGAGGCACTGGGTTTGATCCTCAGCACAAGGAAGGAATGAAGGAAGGAAGAAAGAAAAAAACAAAGGAAGGTAAGTATCATGTATATCTACAACTAAATGAAAAGAAAAAAAGGGAAAAAATTGGAAGAGCATAATTCCTTGGGGAAGGGAAATATACACTTAGTTAAATCTGTAATCACCAGCTCTAATTTGTGATTTGTGCTGCCCACTTGACCCAGGTAGGCATCAGTGTTTGCAAGCACCCATCTGTCCTTTGCTAAAGAAGCATTATAAGCCTAGAGCAGTGGTGCACACCTGTAATCCCAGTGGCTCAGGAGGCTGAGGCAGGAGGATCACAAGTTCAAAGCCAGCCTCAGCAAAAGTGAGGCCCTAAGCAACTCAGTGAGACCCTGTCTCTAAATAAAATACAAAAAGGACTGGGGACGTGGCTCAGTGGTCGAGTGCCCCTGAGTTCAATCCCTGGTACCGAAAAAAAGGAGGGGGAGGAGAGTGGGAGGAGGAGGAGGAAGATTATAAATTGAAAACAAAAAAAAAGCCCCACCTGTGTCAGCCCATTACCACAGAGAAGTTCACAGAACGCATGAGCCTTGTTCTCCAAGACAAAAGGGTTCACCATGATAGTGAAGTGTGCCTGCTCTGGTTAATTCATGGGTGACAATACCAGAAACCTCACAACAGTGGGCTCCATCAAAGTGTCTGCAGCCATGGGGCACCTTTGACTAGTCCTCCTCAACTTTGGCTACACCTTGGAATCACATGGGAAAACATTGTCATCTGGGTTATACCCCCAAAGATTGTCCTGATTTAATTGGTCTGGGATGTGGTCTGGCGGTAGCAGTTTTTATAGCTTCCTTGGTGATTGTAATAGTCAGCCATAAGATTCCAGAATCCTCTCCCAATTGAATGGTAGCCATAAACCATCCAGTTGGGGGAAGATGCTGGAACCTGGCTACTCAGACCAACAGCAGCAGCAGCATCTGCCCGAGTGGGAGAAACATCGAATCCCAAGCCATCCCCCAGACCTACTGAATCCCACTAAATTTTGAGGAGAACTGGTCAGTTTCTAGAAATGTGCTTTCTGAGGGCAGGGGCAATGGGGAAAGAAAAATTTGGAGACAAGAAAAGTCAAGTGACCAGCCTTCTCCAATTCCAGCTGCAGAAATTAGAAGCCAGTATGGTGAAATGATTTAGCCAAGGTCCCCCAGATGGGTGTCCGAGTCCCAGGTCTCCCATCTTACAGCTTCAACCAGACTTTCTCTCCCTCGGCTAGACTCTGTGTCATTCTAGAAGGGCCCCAAAAGTCAGAGACATAGCTCTCATTTCCAAGTTGCAGAAACCACACAAATGTCTGCAGAATTTCTGGCTTTATTTTTTTGCTAGGGAAAAAAAATACGTCTCAGTGTGATCCATTATGTATTCTGGGTATACACAATGAGTTTGTCTTGAGACATATTTATGCTCAAGAATATTATGTATTCTCTTTATATACCATGCAAGGTTAAATTTTTGGAAAATTTATATTTGCTTTTTATCACTCAGACATATAAGCGATTTATAGCTGGGCCTGATGGATTGGAATCAGATGGCAAAACCCAGATTAACCCTACGGATCCTGGTGGCCATTGGTCAGTCCTTGCTATTAATGGTATTTTCACCTGAGTGGATGCATTAAAGACTTTCGATATAAATATGCAGGTGGGTATCATTTTTGCAATGCAGGCACTTCCTCTTGATCCATAAGTTCATCCAACATTTTTCCAAGCCAGACCTATTGAAAAATTCATGTGAAAAAAATTGTGGGGAGAGCTACATAGAGGTGACTCATGGTGTTATGAGGTGGACACTTTCCATCTTACATACTCCACATTCACCACAAATGCAGTGGTTGAAGCAACCGAGGGACCCTTCACAAGGCTCCTAACCCCTCAGTCACTCAACCAACTCTGAATGATCCTGTTTCAGAAATAAAAGATGCTCAGTGTATGCAGCATATTTGAAGGCCATTGCGTAAACTGACCCCGCCCAGGGGATGTCTGGCAACCTGTCAATGAAGCTTCCCACTCAACTCACAACTTGATCACACGTGCACATGAGCAGGCGTGATCTATCACCCAGAGTTTTCTGCCAAACCCAAAGAGGGTCTTTATGTGCAAATCCCTGACCAAGGGTGGTCCTGCAGAAGCGCTCAGCATTCACCCAGGTGCGCGAGCCAGCCAGAGGATGAATCATTATTATTTTTTTAATCAAGTAACAGGCCCAGGTGTAGCAGCAGCCCAGCTTTCTAATATCACTGTGGCTTTGATAAATATGTCCCATTCCTTGATAACTTTTCCAAATCCTTTAATATCCTGCAGCTCAGTCCCTGATGTCTGGCTGTCGCAAAAATGTGTGAAGGGAGACCAAATGTCAATAAAAATCTCCCTGCCTGCCTCAACCCAGTACATAATCAGCTCCAAGGTAAATAAATGGTAAGTTAGTTATCTGCTGTGGGGAGGGGAGGCCCCGGTGCTTATCTGACTTTCATTTTGGCCTTCCTATGGTGCTGACCCAAATGTCTTCTTGTTCTAGTCTCTTCTGGGGGCGGGTATTTGGATTTTCCCCCTTTTTCCTTTTTTCCTTCCCCTTGGAGGGACAGCCTACTCTGCTTCTCTGAAACCGTTGTCCGCCTCGGCTGCCTTCTCTTCAACTCTATTAAATCACCTTTCATCACATTAAATACAGGTCTTCGGGGTGGTCAGAGAGCTGCGCTCTGAGGGATGATGTTATAATGAGGGCGACGTGTATGAAAAATCATTTGGCAGCTCAATCCCAGGCAGGCCACAAGGAGAGGGGAGGCGCCAAGCGCATCTCACTTGAGACAGGAGCCAGGCTCCTAAGGAAAGAGAGGTTTCATTCATTCATTCGCTCATTCGTTCATTCATTCACTCATTCATTCATTTGCTCATTCATTCGTTCATTCTTCCACTCATTCATTAATTCACTCACTCATTAATTCGCTCATTCATTCATTTGCTCATTCATTCATTTGCTCATTCACTTGTTCATCCATACACTCATTCATTCATTCATTCATTCATTCAGCAAACACCTATGCAATACTGCTATGTGTCCACCTCTTAGAAGAACAGAGATAGAAACATTCCTTCCTTCATGGAGCTTCCATAAGTAGACCTATTTGAAGGCCACTTGGGGAACACGATTAGTAAAGATGAAGAGGCGGCTCATTTGAAGACTTCCCAGTGTCCCTGCCCACAAAGGACTCCTGCTCCAGCACCAAAGCGTGGTTTTCTTCCAGGAGATACTCTTTCTTTTGAGTGAAATTATCCTTTTTCCTATGAGCCATTCTTTTTTCCAAGAGCAATTGCCCTTGGAAGGGATTAGCTGTTATCACTTCCTAGCACCTGAGTGTGAATTTATTTATTGGCTCCTTTTCCTGCCTAGATAGGAGGGCCTCCGGGGCTGCTGAAAGACACAAAACTCCTGCAAAGGCAGCAGCAAGAGAGACTCAGGATGATTTGCATCAGAGTTGCTCCAGAGAGTCCCCTGAGGCCACCTATCCCCCATCTGGACCCTCTGAATAAGGATCTCCCTCCACAGCCTAAGAGCCCCTTCCCAGGGCTTTCCCACTAAACAACTCAGATAAGGTCTGGTTCCCTTTCCTCCTGGTGGTGACAGCTCCCCACTGCTTCTTACCCTTAGGTAATACTGTCCTTGGTTGGTGACTTTAAGTAGTCTCTTTATTAAAGGAATACCTTACTGAATGGACCATCTGTTTGCTACCCAGAGTCAGATCCATACAGGGGCAAAGAAGAAGCAGGGAGATCGGTTCTAGAACTAGAATCTGGATGTAGTGGGGGAAAAAAAGGAATGCCCCCAGAGCCTGGTGTAAAGCAGTATTTTCACATTTAGTGGGGATGCCAATGTCTGCAAGATGCAGATTTCTCCCTCATATCCCCTTCTGACTCAGTGGGTCTGGACAGAGGTCTGAATTGTGAATTTTTAACAAATATCAAAAATGATGTTGAAGCAGACAGCCTATTGTATTAGTCCATTTTGTGTTGCTATAACAAAATACCTGAGGCTGGGTACTTTATAAAGAAAAGAGGTCTACTTAGCTCACAGGTTTGGAGGTTGGAAGTTCAAGATAAAGCAACCCCATCTGCTTAGTTCTCATGAGGGTCTCATGGCAGATGGCATCACAATGGCAGGGGCATGTGCAGAAGAGATCATAAGACAGGAAGCCAGAGGGATTCAAGGGCCAGGTTTGCCTTTTTTTTTTAATATTTATTTTTTAGTTTTTCGGCGGACACAACATCTCTGTTTGTATGTGGTGATGAGGATCGAACCCGGGCCACACGCATGCCAGGCGAGTGCGCTACCGCTTGAGCCACATCCCCAGCCCAGGTTTGCCGTTTTTATAACAGTCCATTCTTGCAAGAACTAACCAGGGTCCCGTAAGAGCCATGCTAATCCATCCTGAGGGCAGGCAGCATCTCCAATGACCTAATTACCTCCAGGAGGCCTCACTTCTCAGAGGTTGTGCCACCTCTCAACACTGCCACCCCAGGGGGTGAAATCTACAATGCATAAATCTTTGGGGGACACACTCAAACCAATTCCAAACCATGATACCTGTGTACCACAATTTAATGCATATTGACTTAATAAGGTCTAACTAAGCATATTGTACTCTTTTGCTACATTATCATTCTCTTTTCTGCTTTATCAAAAATCTCTACCATTGGAGTCACTAGTAATTTAAACAATACATGAATAGCAGTAAAGTACAGGGTGCTCAAGAAGAGCTAAAGAAAGAACTATTCAGTTTACAAGCAGAATTTAGAAAATGTGTTAAGGAGTCAGGACTTGCTGGATTCAAATATAAAACTGTTTTTCACCCCTGGTGTTTTCTGGCAAAAGTCTCAAAGTGACAAATGGCCTCCAGGCTGCCAGTAAAACATGACCTCAGAGACAGATCAGATCAGGGATGCAACCAAGAGACCCTTTGTTGAGATCTCAAGAGACTGAATGCAGTGCCATAAAATGCTTTGTAAGAATCTCAGGGTGCTGTCCCACAGCCCTGGCTTGTAGCTTGTGTCCCCAATACTTTTTCTCAGCCCCAATATACTGTGTGACAAAAGTGGCTCAGAAAGCTTAAGTCATCTGCCTGTGGTCACCCTGCTGTCAGTGGCAGAGATGGACCTTGAACCCAGGAAGACTGATTTCTATGCCCTGACCCAAGATAAATTATTGACTCCCTGAGAGATGCAAGTGTTTCGAAGCATTTGTTTCACATGAATTTCATATTAGGTAATGCAATATTTTTTTCTTCGCAATTTTCACCATGAGAATGAATTGAACTGAGGCTATTGTTTTACAACTTGCTAGTGTTTTACAATTTTGTGAACTAGTTTGATTCACTTTCCACCATATTGGATGGTGAGATAAGGTTGGGTAAGGATGGAAAATAACAAGACACAGGCCCTACTATCCCCTTTCCTTGTTCTCCTTGCCCCCAGACATCTCACTGTGTCCTCTGCAGTAACTTTGATCATTTCAACCCTGCCATTTGAGCTTCCCTTTCACTGTCTGTAACAGTCAGTGTTGCTGTGTAACAAATTAATCCCCCTGATAATTAAGAGGTTAAAACAACAATTATTTTATGATGCTTAGAGATTCTGTGGGTTAAAAATTCAAAGGAGGCACAGCAAAGATGCTTTGTTTCTGCTCCAGGAAATGTGAAGACTCATCTGGGAAGACTCAAAGCCTGAGAGCAAGTTCCAGTGGACTCTGGAACCATTAGAAGGCTCCTTTGTTCACATGCCTGACACCTGGGCTGGGAGCACTTCAAGACACCCACGAGAGGAAGTCCTTGTAGTTTGCAGTAGCTCCAGAATAGTTGGGCTTCTCATAGAGCAGCTCCAGGCCTCTAGCAGCCCCTAGTGCAAATGATTCAGCAAATCGGATGGAGGCTCTACGACCTTTCTATGGCCCAGAAGTCACCCAGCACCACTTCCCCTGGATTCTGTTGACTGAAGCAGTCACAAGCCACCCAACCCATATTCAAGGAGGAAAGACACAGACCCTACCTCTCATTGGCAGGAAGGCCAAGGTCACATGGTAGAAGAGCCTGCAATATTGTTGCCTGCCATCTTCAAAAGTGCTCTGCCACTCTGACCTTTGGCCACAATTCATATCCTCCCACACATCTTTCCAGGCTTCATTTGAGTCCCCTCCTCCAGGAAGACTTCTCTGATTACTGCAGATACTTTAACCCTATTTTTTCTCTACCAGTTCTACTTAATGTCACAGGATGGCAGTACTGGTAGTGCAGGTTAAGTATCCCTTTCTGAAATGCTTGGGACCAGAAGTACTTAGAATTTTGGATTTGGGGGCATTGGGGAATATTTACATATGCAAGAGCTATCTTGTGGATGGAACCCCAGTCTAAAGGCAAAATTCATTTATTTTCATACACCTTGAACATGTAGTCTAAAGGTCATTTTATATAAGAATTTGCGTGCTCTTAAGTTTTGACCACAACCCATCACATGAGGGCAGGCATGGAATTTTCTCCTCATAACATCACGTTTGTGCTCAAAAGGTTTCAGATTTTGGAACATTTTGGATTTCATATTTAAAGATTGGGGCTCTAACCCTTCTTGCTGCTGCTATTGTTGTTATTATGATTATGATTGTAATTGTAATTATTATTGTCTATCTTGACTTTTTGAGAGTAAATTAAAGACATGAAGCATTTTGATCTTAAATACTCCCACATGAACCTCTTAGGAACATGTACATTCTCCTACAGGGCCACAATACAATGATCAACGTCACCAAATTTGTCATAAATACAAGGATTTTAATCGACTATACAGACCTTATTCAAAAGTTTTGCATTTTCAATTTCAGATTAGGGCTGCTGACACTCTAATGGTGCAGCTCATATCATGAGACATTGAACTTCATTTATATTAGCTTGGGAAATCTCCAGGACAGCCCCTAAGGTAGGTGCCATCATTATCACCCTTTTATAGTTGAGGAAGATGAAGCTCAGAGTCACCAAAGTCAAAGTCACCGGGTTAATCATTGGCAGAGTCAGAACAGCTGGAACCCAGGCAATCATCTGGAGTCCTGGCCTCCATTCTTCCCTTCGGTAGCTCTTCCTTATTGAAGTTCATTTTCCCCTAGCCACCATAAAAGATCAGTTTTTTTTTTTCTTTTTTGGTACCAGGGATTAAACCCAGGTGTGCTTAACCATTGAGCCACATCCCCAGCCCTTTCTTACTTTTTTTATTTAGAGACAGGGTCTCACTGAGCTGCTTATGGCCTAGCTAAGTTGCTGAGGCTGGCTTTGAACTCAGGATCCTCCTGCCTCAGCCTCCAGAGCCACTGGGATTACAAGCATGCGCCACTGCGCCCCACAAGATCCCCTTTCTTGATACCACCTTAGTCCCTGACACCCACTCTTGTATGAGTGATTTCTAAAGGGATGTGCATCTGTGCCAGCAGCCCCCTAAGCCCATAACTGAACACTCTCCAAGCTTCAGTGTGCACATTTGTACAACTGACCCACTAAGCCCAGCCCGGGCCAAGGCAGAAGGATGCTATTTGCAGAATGAGTAAAAAACGCTTCAAAGAAATCATCCAAAACCAGCCAGAACCCCTTGAATAGGGCAGGCACAGAGGACCGGTGGCCAACCGGGATATCCAAGGTGCCTCATAAGCACCCCCAAAAGCCAAAAGAAAATACATCAATAGCTGGAGAAGGAAAAATTAGATTTCAAGATGGTTTTAATTCTGAGCTTTGAGAGTCTTGGGGACTGAGCTGAGTGAGTGAAAGAGAGAGCAAAATGATTTAGAACCACAGGCTTTTTATGGGCAGCGGGGCCTCTTTCAGCCTGAGCAGGCAGATTGAGAAATCCGTAAACAAGCAAAGAGCAAGCCCGGAGATGGAGCGCGTGGTCACCAGGCGGAGGGATAATAGCGCTCAAGTCAAGGGAGGCTCAGAGCCACATGGAAATGATTCAGGACATAAAAGACCGCGCCTGGGTGCTTTGTATCTGAACAAAAGCATTCCACGTGCACCCAAAAGTGGCTTCAGAGAAAGAACAGGTTTGCTTGACCGAGCCCTGTAGCTGTAAATGAAGCTTTGCACCGTTAGTTACCTTGAAGCTTGCACCGCTCCTAGGAAGAGCCCGTCTACCGGCACAGTGGGGGACGATCAATATTAGCCAGAATATTGGCAATTCCTGGCTGAAAGTGCGTTTTCCATCAGCCCTGGCTGGTCTGCAGGACTCTGAAGAAGCAAAGGGCTCTGAGGGCAATGACCTCATGACCTTAAGCCATGGAAGCAAGAAGAAATGCCGAGGTGGGCAGATAACTTTATCATCTTTAATGGGCTACTTAACTCCTTGTGAGAAAGTACAGGGGCCACTAGTGACATGCCCCAGGCAGCAGATGGCAGCGTGGGCAGGCTTATGCAAGGGAGGGTGTCTCCATTTGGGTTGTTCCAGAAGCCACTGGAAACAAAGAAATAAGTACAAACAGTTTATTTGGGACATGCAAGAAACATTGGTAGGTGAGGTGGGAAAGTGAGATAGGGACGGGAAGGCATCCAATCAGGGGTGTGTCGCCAAGCCAGCTGGCACGGAGGGCAACTGGAGCTTATTCCCACTGAAGAAAGTGGGAACCAGTAAGAACAGTGCTTCTCAAGATATCTGGGTGAAGGACCAGGTTATCACATGCTATTAGCAATCCAATGTAAATAGATGGTTTTGCAAAAATACAATTAAAATGTCACGGTGCTATCAAAGTTTCTCAAAACTGTCTTTCCCTTGTGGACTTCTCTGGAAATGTACAATTAATAAGCATTTCACTGCTTGTTGCTTTTATGGGGACCACACTTTGAGTAGCACCTCCAAGTTATCTCGCCCATGGAGCTGGCCTGTTTATACCCCAGTTTGCATTAGTCATCGGTTGAGGGTGTGTACTTGCTCCCTATGCATAGACAGAGTGGTAGTCCAGAGTTTCTAGAAAGCCACCAAGCAGAGATGCATGTACTGGCAGTTGGAGTCAGACTGAACATGCTGAGGAGGACAGGATAGGGTGCCCAAAGTATCTGCCACAGATGGGTCCACCCTGCCCTTTTCTTTACCCCTCGGCCCTTGCTCACCATTAGGCAAGAGCATGGCAGAGACCAGATGCAAGTCCCCAGAAATCAGGGAGCTCCAGGCTCCAAAGTCAGGACTTCTCTATGTCTGCTTGTAAATGAAGAGGCCACATTGGGTGGGCTGTTCCTTATCTGCCCAGCCTAGCATCTGAATTCAGCTCTCATCAAAACAGCTGAGGCACTGTTTAAGGAAAACCAACCCCCCACCCCCAAGTCCTGCTGTCAGCTCTGATGAGACACAAAATCCAGAGGGGCTGTCTTTCCTGACCATGGCTCATATTGCTATGTGGTTTCTTCCTGCCAAGACCTTGCAGTTCACATGCTTTGTCTTCTGCAGGCTCATTTTCCAGGGAAGGCGGCAGCTCTTTTTAACTGCAGTAAACCCAGGGCCTGCAAGATGGAGGCAGGGCATGATCCCATAGCAGTGGGATCAGAGTCCACCTGGGCTGTCCTGAGGGAGAAACCAGACCAGCCTGGCCCCTCCACAGTCAGCACCACTTCTGGGAGGCTTCCTTCCAGAACATGCAAGATGGGGATCATAGTAATGCTAAGAGCAAGACAACCGCCTGCACGTTCCAGCTGGGCAGTGACCTTGCGCTGAGTCCTCTGTATGCACCCTTTCATCAGCCCAAGAATGGTTTTGTTATTTGTTCTTTTGTTTGTTTTGCTGTGCCAAGGATGGAACCCAGGGCTCGAACATGCTAGGCGAGTCCTCTACCAGGGAGCCACACCCCCAGCCCCCAGAAACAGTTCCAAGGACTGTGTCACAGTCACTGAGAACAACTCCCTTGTCACACTGCCTGGGTCTGAATGTTGGACCTTCCACCTCTCAGCCAAGGTGTGTACTTGAGGGTGTGTACTTGCTCCTTATGCATAGACAGAGTGGTAGTCCAGAGTTTCTAGAAAGCCACCAAGCAGAGATGCATGTACTGGCAATTGGAGTCAGTGTGCCTTAGTGTGCCTCAGTTTCCTCATCTGCAAAATGGGTTCTACTTACCTCATCGAGTCATTAGTGTCTTACACGGGCTTAAATCTGTGATGGGCCTAGAGCAGGATGAGGCGTAGAGTGAGCCCCCAGCAACCACACAGTCCTGGATCTGACCTGGTCAGGCTCCCAGCTCAGCATGGTGGCCACTGCCAGGCCTCAACCAGCAGAGCCCCAGCCCTCTGGAGAAATGACCAGTAGCATATCAGCTGGGCCCCCCTGAAGCACGATTTCACCCTTGTCATGCAGATGACAGCCAAAGAAAGAAGTGTGACTAAAACTTTCCATTTTCGGCTATTGGCTCTGTGATGACATGCAGGCACCAGACTGAGGGCTTTTGTCAACTGGGCTGCCGACGCCACTGCTGCTACTCCTACAATTGCCGCCTGGGAAATCTTATATGATCACTGACTGGAAGGCTACTTGGGTTTTCATCTCAGGGGACGGACCTTAGGATGAAGGTCACCCCCTTAACCTCTTCAGGCCATGTTTCTCCCCCACCGTCCTTGAACACAATCTGGCTGCATAGCAGGCCTGAGGGGATGATGGGATGCAGACCATTCACAGATTAGGTATGTTAAAGGTTAAAGGTTCCCAGATCTGTCTGATCCAGCCCAGAGTCGTACATAACCCAGGCCTCTGTAATCATTTCCAGTTTCCTAATTAGTTCACCCTATTTCCAATCATGGTTTAGGTTGTCAGATAATTGTGAGTTTCAGATAAACAATGGATTTGTTTTTAGTAAAAGCATGCCCCCGCTTTTGCACAGAACCTCTACTAAAAATGGACTCGTTGTTTATCTAAAATTCAAGTGTAATTGAGCATCCTGTATTTATATGTAAAATCTGACAAGGGACTTGTTCTCAGTTACCGTGACACTCATCCAAGGCCACAGAAGGGGTCTTGGTATCATCAAAGAAGCCTTGAATTCTGAATCAGTTTCTTAGGTGTCCCTAGAAGCCAACTTTGAGAAAAGACTTGGATACAAATGGTTTTGATCAGTTGATCCCAGGAAGCATGGGGGGGCAGGAAGTGACACGGAGAAGAGACGGAAGCCAATAAACAAGACATTAGGAGGAAACAGAAATATGTGGCAAGTGCCTTAGAATCATCCTGAGGACCAGTTGGGCATTCATCTACCATGTTAGCCTGTCAGGCTGCTATAATGGAATAATCTCAACTGAGTGGTTTGAACAACAGGCATTTATTTCTCACATTTCTGGAGACTGAAGGTCCAAGATCAAGGAACCCCAGATTCAGTTCTTAGCAAGGGCTCTTTCCCTGATTTGCAGATGGCCACCATTTTGCTGTGCCTCTGCATGACAGTGACACAACTCTGTCCATCTCTTCTTCTTACAAAGACCCTAATGCCATCAAGAGGGCCCAACTCATATGACCTCATCTAAACCTAATCACCTCCCAGAGGTCCCACCTTCAAATACCATCACATTGGGGGTTAGAGTTCCAACAAAAATTTTGGAGAGATGCAAACACTGAATCCACACAATCCACCAACTCCCCCTTTCACATAGCTCCGGGCTGCCCTGGAGACATTACCTCTGGGTTGCACTTCTGGGCTGCACCTGTGCTTCCCTGAGCATGCCCAGGGCAGAGAAGCAGAGAGACGCACACACTAGAGGTGAAAAGCTGTCAGCAGACCAGAAACTGTCTACCACAGTGCAGGTGAGCAGCCCAGCACCTGAGCCCAGAGACCCCTTTGTGTGCCATCCAGAACACCTGCTTCATTTCCCTTTACCTCGGGCTGACCCCTCAATCACAGGAGGATTGGAAGGACTTGCTCAGTTGGGCTCGGAGGATTGTGGCCAAGGTCAGATGAGATTATATGTGCGAAAGAGTGTTCCAACCTGCAAGGCATTATTTAGTCAAGAAAGAAAAGGAGGACAGGGGAGCAAAGATTGTGTGTGTGTGTGTGTGTGTGTGTGAAAGAGAGAGAGAGAGAGAGAGAGAGAGAGAGAGAAGAAGAAGAAGGAGGAGGAGGAGGAGGAGGAGGANAGGAGGCAGGTTGAGAGAGAGAAAGAGAGAGAGAGAAGAAGAAGAAGGAGGAGGAGGAGGAGGAGGGGAGAAGAGCAAAGAAGAGAAGGGAAGGGAGGGAGGAAAGAAGAAAGGAAAGAAGAAGAGAGGAAGAGAAAGAAAAGTAATAATGTCATAGAATAAGATCCAAGGAGATAAATCAGTGTTATGTATTCAACAAGCTGTCATTGCCCCTCATTTTGCTCCAGCTGTCTTCTAGATAGAAAAGGATTCAGTAGTGAACCAAATGCCCCAATTACTTGCCTTCATAGAGCCTGAGTTCTAGTGGGAAGTAAAATCCATAGCAAGTGCTATGAATGACCACAAACCAAGGAAGGGGTCCAGGCGGCTGTGGAGTATGACAGATTTGCAGATTTGCAGTTTTTAGTAGGTCAGGGAAGGTGTCACTGGAAGGTGATTTGGGGGGGTCAAGTCCTGAAGAAGAGGAAGAAGAGAAAAGCCAGGGCAAGAGCCTGCAGATGGGTGTGTGCCTGGCCTGTTGGGGGGAGGGCACAGAAGCCATCTTGGCTGAGGTCCAGAGAGCCACAGGGAAATGAAGTTGCAGAGGCTGCGGGGGGGAGGGGAGATGGCATAGGGCCATGTGGACCATAGCGATAATTTTGGCTGTCTTTGCAGGGAGCTGGGTCTTTGGAAGGCAGTGGACGGTGGCGTCCACAGTCTGACTCGTGTTCTGAAAGGAGAGGTTTGGCAGCCAGCTAAGAACAAGCTCCAAGGGCAGCCACTTGGGAGACTGCTGCCGCAATCCCGGCCCGAGCGGATGGTGGCAAGGCCAGGGCCAGGCAGCAGGAAGGATGGGAAGAGGCCAGATCCTGGATCTGTCTTTTAAGGTATTGCCAACAGGATTCACTGCCAGAATGGATGAGAGGAAAAAGTAAAGGAGGAATCGAAGGTTTTGGACCTGAGCAACTGGAAGGATGGAGCTGCCAAAACTGAGATTGAGAGACTGTGGGAGGAATGGGCTCGGGTAAGGAGGTGATGGGGACTTGGCTGAGCCTGAGTTGCTGCTCGATGTCCAGATGGAGAGGTCGAGGAGCAGCCATGGAGGTGTGCTCTGCAGATCCAAATCAGGCAGGAATGGGGTGTAGCAAGAGAAGAGGGACCTGGTGAGTCCCCGGGGGCACCGTGAGGGTGAGAGGTCGGAGAGGCAGGAAGACACTAGCAGAGGAGGCTGAGAGGTAGCAAGAGGAAAGGAGAATTTCTGCAAGTCAGATACAGAACAGGGTGACCTTAGAATGAAGGCATTGTGGATCAGTGGGGTACCACCGCCACCAGAGCTCCCCTACCCATTACAGCAAAAACCTTCCAGGGCACACATTCCTCACCGGTCTTTCTGCCTGGCGCAGTGCTTCTCTTGCCCTCCACCTTTGTAGGCAAAGCTACACCTGGGTCCCCATGCCTGTTCCCTGTTCCTTCCAACAGCCTTCTACTTGAGCATCTACCCATGTTGGGTCCTGGCTTCTGCCCTCCCCTCTTTCAATATATCTCCAGGTTCTCATCCAAGCACCCACAGAGCACCAAATGCAGGTCAATCTCAGCTCCTCTCTAGTCCCCCACTCAATTCTGGACCCACCACCCACCGGCCTCAAATTACCCATCAGAGTTTCCACAGCGCCCCCTCCCGGCACAGAGCTTGTTCTTGATCTGTGCTCTGTTGGCCAACAGGTTCCATCATCTAAAGCAAGCCCTATTCTTCTGGAAGTTTTCCAGCAAGCACACTTTCTTTCCTCCTAGTTGGCCAACCCCAAAGTAACCCAGCACTAGAAAGACCTGGTGTGGAGAGCACACTCGATGGGGAAGAAGCGCGCATGTGCGCACACCCCCTCCCCCACCACCACCGCCATCCACCATCATCCTTTGCAAGCAAACCCATTGCTGAGCCACTCAGCTGTCAACAGCTATTGGGAATCATGACTGAAGAGGCCAAAATTGCGTGTGCACATCTCTTCTTACCACTCTGAGGCAGCAAGGGCCCTTAAAAACCGATTAGAACCTCCTCCGCTCCTACCGAGTAAATAAAGGCTGGGCTCAGGCACGAGCAGGGCAGGGAGACCAGGAGGGATTGGGTGGGCTTTTCCCCTCACCACAGCAACCTCTTCACTCATCGGAGGCTGGCTCAGAGGTTTTAGAGAGAGGCAGCGCCGTAACTCATGAGATTAAAACATGCCTGCTTCTCCTCAGACATGTATTCTATATGAAAATGTGGTTTATGGGCATCAGGTCCACAAATCTGAAGCCCAAGCAATTCTACCTATGACCATCAGTCATGGAAGTTACACTCACGGAGAATGAAAATTTACACGACCACTGTTAGCCCCTAGCCAGCGACAGAGCATCCCTCCCCCCCAGGAGCCAGGTCTCCCTGACAACAACTATCCTCCCCATTTTTACTGGCTGATACCCAGGCTAGTGGCAATGACTCTCAAATGTGAGTATTTATCATGAGCCACTTTCAAGGCCCATGTCTTCTGGTTTGCAGAGAGGGTACTAGATTAGAAATCAGCAAAAAAAAAAAAAAAAAAAAAAAAAAAAAAA
>NW_026000249.1:27138846-27163923 GCF_001458135.2 Marmota marmota marmota
AAAAAAAAAAAAAAAAAAAAAAAAAAAGAGTTGATTTTCATTTTTGCCACTTACCTCCCACATAAACCTCAGCAACCCGTCCTCTTTATCTCAGTTTCCCCCTCTGGCTACCTGTCCTGAGAACCTCAGGTGCAACAGGTGCCACAAAAGTGATCTTAATTTTGCATAGCAGAGTGGGGAAATTCTTAGCCTCTAGGCAAGTTACTTAACCTCTCTGTGTTTTAATTCCTTGTCTGTAAAATTGAAATCATAAGAGTACCTGCCTCATAGAGGCATTATGGGAATGAAATGAATTAGTATTTGCACAGGGCATACAATAGTACCCAGCACCATGGGAACTGCTCAGTAAGTGTTACTTCAAATTCATTCAGCCAACAAGCATTTCTTGGGCACTGGGGCTGCTATAATAAAGTACCACAAGATAGGTGGCTTATAGCAGCAGAAATGTACCATCTCACTGTTCTGCAGGCTGGAAATCTGAGGCCAGGATGTCAGTAGAGTTGGTTCCTTCTGAAGGTTATGAGGGGAATCTGCTCCCTGACTCCCCCTGTCCCTTGCTGGTCATCTTTGATGTTTCTTGGCTCATGGACACATCGCCCCACCCTTGGCCTTTGCATTCACATGCTATTTGCTGTCTTGTGCTTGTCTCTGTGTCCAAATTTTCCATTTATATAAGGATACCAGTCACCTTGGATTAGAGCCTAGTCTAATGAACTCAACTCAACTTGATGGCATCTGCAAATGTCCTATTTCTAAATAAAGGCACATTCTGGGGTACTGAGAGGAATTTATATCTTTCTGGGGAGACACAATTCAACCCATGACAAGCACTTACTAAGGGCTTCTGAAGGAGCTGAGAATACAGACAATAATAATAATAATAATAATAATAATAATAATAATAATAAAGTTGGGGGCAGTGGAGCACACTTATAACCCCAGTGGCTCGGGAGGCTGAGGCAGAAAGATCGTGAGTTCAAAGCCAGCCTCAGCAACATAGCGAAGTCCTGAGCAACTCAGAGAGACCCTGTCTCTGAACAAAACATTAAAAATGGCTGGGGATATGGCTGAGTGATTAAGTGCCCCTGGATTTGATCCCTGGTACCTCCCCCCAAAATGGTCATGCCTCACAAAGTTCACATTTTAACATAAGAAACAAACTCCTGTACATTAACTCAGTACATATTGTGCCAGGGAAATATGGTAAATACGAGGACAAAAGGAATGGGGAGGTAGTCACAGAAGGGGGGTTTCAAAAGCTTCATGTGTGTGCTACGCCAGACTGACATTCCCCAGAGGGCTAACATACCAGCTGAGCCACAGGAGTTTGGAAATACCTAACATTTTCTGGAAACTCAAGCCTTTAATGTGGCTGTAGTACATAGTAGGACTCAGGAAAAAGGAATTTAGAAACATTGTTAGGACCAGATTTCAAAATATATTGACTTCCAGGTGAAAGGGTTTTCATTTCATCCTATAAAGTACTTGTCTGAGGTCAAGGTCCCCAGAAGCAGACAGAGATTCTTGTGAAAAGGAGCTATTAGGAAGGATTACCATGAAAAGATAGAAAAGGGTTAAGGAATGGCAAAAACCAAGCCTAGGAACATATTAAGCAAAGATCAATCCACACGGGGCAACTTTTGCCCAATCATGTAGGAGACAGTCAAGTCACACCACGGTTGTCCAGATTGGAGGGAGGGAACCAGAGGACATGATTGGTCCCTGGTTCAGAGCTGCCCCAGGTACTTGGGACTGTCCACACTCTGAGGTGCAGGTGAGATGGAACTTGTTCCCACTGTCATCTTTGCAAAGAGAAGCTAACCACCAGGAATGAAGACATACTTGGAGCTGATGTCCACACAAATGGCAAAAAGATCAGAGGGCGGGGTGCCAATCGGATCTGCTATGGTTACAGAGAGCCATTGAAATGTTTCCATTAAGAAATTAAGTAATATGATCTCTATGTCAGAAATCTCACTGAGGTTGCTATAAATGAATGGAATGGCAGGGAAACAGGTTAGCAGCAAAGAAAGGACCATGGCAATGGTCCAGGCAGGAACTACTGGGAACCCAAACTAGGGCAGGAGGAGGAGGCGGGGAAGTCAAAGAGGAGGGGAATCAGAGAATCATTATGGCTATGCTATAGTTTAGACCTTAAATGTCCCCCAAAGATTCATCTGTTGGAGGCTTTGTCCTCAGGGAGGTTCTGTTGAGAGGTGATAACACCAGTAACAAGTAGAGACTAGTGAGAGGGACTTGGGTCACTAGGAATGTGCCTTTGGAGGGGATAATGGACCCCCAGTTGCTTCCTCTTCTCTTTTGCATCCTGCCCTGATGAGTAGCCTTACCACAGGCCCAAAGCAAAGAGGGTCACTTGATCATGGACTGGAATCTCCAAAAACATGATCCAAAATAATCATTTTCTCTTTGTAAATTAATTATCTTGAGTATTTGCTACAGTGACAGAGAGTAGACTGACACAGGCTAGGACCTGATCCTTGTTTGGCTTTGAGGCTGAAGTACATAGAAAAATGGTTCTGAACACATTGAATGTTTCTAGAATACATAGCTGGAGATGCCCAGTTGGCTAGTGGGAAGATGGGTCTGGACACCAGGGGAGAGGCTATAGCTGCAGCTATAAAAATTGAAGGCACTGGTGTAACAATGGTAGATGGTAATAAGAGTCAGAAAGAAAGGGTAGGGTGGGAAAAAAGATCAAGAAGAAAACACTAGGGGCTGGGGATGCGACTCAGTGGTAGAGAGTTTGCTGATTGTGCCCAAGGCCCTGGGTTTGATCCAAAGAAGAAGAGGAAGAGAAGGAGGAGGAGGAGGAAGAGGAGGAGAAGAAAACACTAGAGCATGTCAACCCTTGAGAAATGATCAAGGAAAAAGAGACGAAGAGCAATCAAATGTGTTCAGAGTTGGAAAAGGTAAAAGAGGAAGAATAGGCAAGAAGGAAAAGTTCAATGGCATTTATTGATGCGGAGATGACGAATGGAGGAGGGTAAGGAATGAGCACAAGTCATAAGTTTTGACTGTTCCCTTTGCAGGAAGCATCATGGAATGGGAAGCCACACTGTGATGGGTTGAAGAGGAAGTGAAAGAAGAAATGTGGGTAAGAATGTATACCAGTGCCACCAAAAGCATGGTCCATGGACTGGCAACATCAGCAGCACCTGGGGGCTGGTCAGAAACAGATTCTCAAACCTCTACTGAACTAGAAGTTCGGAAGCTGGAACCCGGGAATATGTTTGTAACTAGCCCTCCAGGTAATTGTAATATCTCCTAAAGTTTGAGAACTGGAATATACAGCTTTGAAGAAGTTTGTAAACAACAACAACAAAATGTGACAGCTAACTACCCAGGAGCTAGTGTCCAGTTAGAGTGGAATATTGGATAGTGCTTCACAAACAGAAGGAGGTGTTGGGAGAACAGTAGCCAAGAATAAACAACCCATAGGGAACCCGCTGGTATAATTAGGACCAATATCCATGATGAGAGTTCAAAGATCAGCACCCCCTGGAAATGCAAGGCTGCTTCTTTTGGAGCACAAAATCATCATCTGGGTAGTAATTTTCACCTAGATCCCTCACAGCATTCTACAGAGTAGTGCCTGATTAAGGCCATGTGTACCCCAGTGTGAAAACCGCCGTCAAACAAGTCATGAGAAAGTAACAGCTTCCTACCTCTGCGTTTTTATAGGCAGATGAGTCGAGAGGCTAAAGTGAGTATTTTGGGAGAAAATCTTGCCATAGAACCCCAAACATCAAATTCCTAATGTCTAACTTCATTTCTAGTTTTCTATTTCTATGAAACCAGCCACCTGAAACCCAGTGGTGTAAATCAGAATAATCAGTTATTATTATCAGGGCTCAGCTAGGCAATTCTCTCTGTGGTTTCAGCTGGTGGCTGATGCTGGAATCATCCCCAAAGTTCCCTCATTTGCATGTCTGGCTGTTGATGGCTGTCAGCTGGGACCTCAGTGGAGCTACTGTCAGCATCTCTGTCTGGTCTGGGCTTCCTCACAGCATGGCGACTGGGCTCCAAGGACTACATCTTGGGAGACAGCTGGGCAGAAACTGTGCTGCCCTTTTTGACCTAACCTCATAGCATCACTTCTGCCTGTACTGCATTCCTAGAGGCGACCATAAGTCCTGTCTAGGTCCAAAGGGAGGGGACACAGACTCCCTCTATGCGTGGGATTGAGACAAGTTTCCAGAAGAGCGTGGAAGGCAAAAAGTATTGTTTCAGCCATTTATTTGTGCAAAATACAATCTGCCACAGGAAATAAATTCTCAATGGTCAACCCAGTTTTGACCTTGCTTACTCTGGCAGGTAAGCTCCAGCCTGTCTCTAATTACCCATGACCATGATGATTTGTCATTCTTGTGACCTTCCTTCCGAGGAGGGGCATGGACAGTGGAGGAGTAAAACCTTAGGAGGCCCCCAGGGCCACAAATACTGCTCTGCTTCCAGCCTGGACCTCTGGAAAACCCCCACTGAGAGTCCCTTCCTCCTCTAGGACTTAAGCCCGGGAAGGGTGTGGTGGCTGGAGGGACAAAAGGAATTGATCAACAGCCGGAATTACATCACCCCCTTTCTTTGTTCATTTTTCATTACTGTTGTTGTTCTTTTTCCTGTGTTTAATTTCTCTCCTTTCTTACTCTCCCCTAGGACCTCCCCCTTGGAGATGGGGTTGGGGGGTTTGATTGATTGGTGCTGAAAGCAGGGAGGTTGCAAGTAGAGAGAGATCACCTTACCCCGGAGATAGTTTCCATGGCAACAGGGACAGGTTGGTGGGAGGGGCGGGCAGATAAGGGCCCCACTTTGGGGTTCAGTGTGCGGTGGAGGTGAAGGCTGGAGTATTTACAGTGGAGAGAGAAAAAAAAAATCCGCCTGTGCAGCTGGTTAGGAATGGGAACATTATTCGAGGCTGCTTTGAGGCTGGCCTCTGCCGACCTCTCACCCTCCTCTCTCCCCTAGTTCAAGATGCAATAACCGGAGCAGCAGCATCTGCTTGCCTGCCTGCCGCCCCTCATCCTGACTTGTAGCCTTTCTGGTCATTATTTGCTCCAGGAAAAGCTCTCTCCTCCTCCTTCTCCTCCTCCTTCCTCTCTCTGCTCCCACTTCTGGAGCTCCGGCTTGGCTTCTAACCTGAGAGGCTCTGCAAAAGCCAAATTCCCCTCCCACGAGGTGGGGGAGGGCTGCTGCCTTGCTCCTGGCTGCAGCCTGGGCGGGGGTGTCTGGGGCCCACCCTGCCCTCCTCTCCATAACAACCTTCATCTGGCAGTGCTACTCAGGAAGCCGCAGAAAGAATCGGGGGAATCACAGAAAGCCAGTAATTAGCCCAAGATACACAGGAAGCCCCTGAATAGTGACCACCCAGGCATCCGAAGCCCTGTTGTATGTCGGCCTGTGCTGAGCACTTCCACGCCGGCCCATATGGGCCACTTCAACACGACCTGATCTGGCACTTTCGGGAGAAGGAGTTGCCCCACTGAGGGGTTCCTCCGGAAAGCAGAGGGGCTTTCACCACAACACACTTGGGGCTCTGCACTTGGCTCTTCTGTCCCCCTTTGGTTTCCTTCATAAACAACAGACTCTGGGACTGCTTCATCCCGGGGGGGAAAATGTTGCTCCTGTTCCCTAAAAGGGGGTTACGGGTGCAAGGAGCAAAATAGAGGCTCCCCATCCTGGGGTGGCACCCGAGAGGGCTGTGGGGCATTCCTGGGTCTCAAAAACCAGGTCCACCACTCACTCCCTGGACTGGGGTCCCTCAAGATCAGGGTGCTGTGTTGTTTTTCTCTGGATCTTAAGGGTCTTTTCAGTTCTGAGACATAAGGGCACTTAAAAGCACATTTTGTTCCTCAACGAGTTAAACATAGGATCCCTCAGTTCCACTCCTGGATATATACCCCCCAAAGAATGGAAATCAGGGCCTCATATAGATATATGTACAGAAATGTTCATAGTCGTTCTATTCACAAAGCCAAAGGTGGAAACAACCCAAATGTCCATCAGCAGATAACCAGATAAACAAAATGTTGTCTAAACATACAGTGGAATATTATTCAACCATAAAAGGGATCGAAATTTTGATACATGCTACAACATAAATGAATCTCAAAAATGTTATGCTGAGGAACTGGCATAAATGACTCCATTTATGTAATATGTCCAGAAGAGGCAAAATATATAGAGAGATAAAGTCCATTCATTCGTGGTTGCTGTGGGCTGGGGGAGAGGATGGAATAGAGAATGACTGCTAAAGGGTATGGGGTTTCCCTTAGGGGTGATAAAGAAGTTTTGGAACTACATAGTGATGACAGTCGCAAAACATTGTGAATTGTACTTTTTCAATGGTAAATTTTTCTATGTCTTTTATTAAATCACAAATTTAAAATTTATGTTGTAATGCAACTGTAAGCCTTAGTACCCAGGGACCCAAAGCCATGGTATTCTCGGTACTGAGGGTGACTAACCATGCTATTCTTCCCAGAGCTGCCTTGACGTTCCACTGAAGGCCTCCTCCTGCCTCTGGGATCTGAGGCAGAGTCTAACCTCTGTATCACTGTTCAGGGGTTGTGCTTCACATTCAGATGAGGTCCATAACACCACTAATCACAACCAACAGTTATGGAGCGCTCGCTATGATCCAGGCACAATAACCAGTCAGTGCTTCCAACCAGCACATGAACCCCTTGAGAGTCTTGAACACATGTAGATTTGCACTCAGCAGGTCTGGAGTGGGGCCTGAGAATGCACTAGAAGGGAACGCTGGTGCAGCTGGTCCACAAACCACACCATGGGGACCAGAGTTCTATGCTGTTTACATATATGAATTCATTTAATCTCCCTAGAGCCCACTGACGTAAGAAGTGCTACTATCCCCATTCTAAATATTGCCAGAGGCCCAACTCTAGGGGCTCCCAACAAATCAGGTCCAGCCACTTGCCTCAAAAAAACAAACAGAAGGCCAGGTGTGGTGGTGAACACCTGTAATCCCAGCAGCTTGGAAGGCTGAGGCAAGATGATTGTGAGTTCAAAGCCAGCCTCAGCAACTTAGAAAGGCCTAATCAACTCAGCAAGACCCTGTCTCTAAATAAAAAATCAAAAAGGGCTGGGGATGTGGCTCAGTAGTTAAGTGCCCCTGAGTTCAATCCCTGGTACCAAAAAAGAAAGAGGGAAGGAAGGAAGGAAGGAAGGGAAGGAGGGAGGAAGACAAACCAGAAAAGTAAGGGTGAAAAGCAAGAAAGGAACTTTAATCATTATAGCTATGCCAGGAAGACAAAGGGACCAGTGTTTCCAGCTCTATCTTCAGTGGTACTCACATGGGATCCCAGATTACATAAATAAGGAGGACCAGAGCATACAGTCAAGCATTTCTAGTCCACCTGTAGTCTAATTGATCATTATCTCAGGATTGGTCAGGTGGGGACTTGGCTGAGAAAAGAGTGTTGCTGTTGCCTGCTGGGTAGTTTCAACTCCTCGCAAGATGTTCATCACTCAGACCTGTTATTCCTGGAATCCAAGGTGACTGACTTAGAGTGAAGGAGACAGATGCAAAGTGAAGGCAGAAATGCCAATCTTTTTACATTCGAAGGCCCAAGTGAAGACTGGATGTTTTTAGCAAAAGCAGCTTCTAAGTCCTGGTTACATCCAGACACAGCAGGAGGCACAAAGAGGTTCTGCAATTCTCCCAAGATCACATAGGTGAGAGATGAGGGGGTCGGGACTGGAATCCAGGACGGTCCAGACACCAAGGCCACAGTCATAACCAGTACCCTTTTCCGATGCAGAGATAATATGGGTAAAGGATTTGGCACCAGGTCTGCCCCAGGGAACGTCCCAAAAATAAAAACCATTGTTGCCATGAGTAATATTAGAAGTTGTCTGGTCCTTGAGAAAATTCCTAATCATTGCAGATACCTCACTAGACCATATGGACTGAAATGTCCTTTCAGCTCTGGTCTAATACATAGTCTTCCTCCTCTTATCTTTTCTTTTTAGTAAATTGTTCAGAGCTCCCTAGGAGTTCTTTGTAGCTCTGAATCTCCTCAATTCCTCAAAGTGAGGAAGCTATCTTCCATCCTCTTTTTGAACAATAACTCCCCTATAGGACCGGAAATGACCATATGCTCAGATCCATGGCTGGAAGGGTGATTAGCAAACACAGGGGACCTATTATCTACCTCTGTTGCCTCTCAAGCCTCAGTTTCCCAATCTGTAAAACAGGCGAATACCTACCTACAGTCTTTGCTTCTGAAATCCCACAGTTGAGGAACAATCCTTCCATTGAACCATGATTAAACACCTACTGGGTGCCTAGGGTGCAGCCTGAGAGAGACATCTGGAACAGAAGCACTTCCCTGTCCCCCATCTGGCAGTTTTGTGATTCCTTGCAGCAGGTGGTCCTGTGGGAGTGGGAATGGGAATGGAGAGGCAGCCGACAGCGAGTGCTTTTGGTGGCTGTGCCCAGGGTGTGGGCGGGAGCCTAGGACAGCTCTGTGAGAAAAAGGAAGACAGGCTCGATCTGGATCTTGATCAAAGTCCAAGAAAATATTTGGATCTACAGAATAGAGGAGGTTTTCCCAGCCAGGACAATAACAGCTGACAGCTGTCACCCTATCCCGTGAGCTCTTGTTCAAAGAGTCTCCTGGACTGGGTGCGGCTGGGCTGGAGCGTGAGGCAGGAAGCCGGGCAGAGAGGGGGCAGAGAGGAGGCAGGAGGTCAGACTTCCTAGTGGGATGGGTCTGGTCTGAATGGGCTCCGGCCAGGGGACAGCCTTGGGGTGGTCCTTCCTCACAGCAGAACCTGAGGCCCTGGAGCCTTGGCAGCCCCTCCCCCTGCCCAGGCTCTCCACAGAGACAGCTTCCAGAGGTCTCCCTGAATCCATATGTGGCTTTTGGCTCTTCCTGTTTTTGGCTCTGCTTGGCGGCGGGGGATTCGAGGGGTGGTAGTGTGATTTGTACAGCTGTCATTAGGGTAATTGCACGATATTTTCCCAAATTTCTCCTGCAGCTTCGGGCTCGCTTTCCAAACTTCCTGCCCGTTAACACGGGCTCTGGTGAGAGGGGCTGGCTCAGAGCCTTCCCAGCAGCTGCTAGTGACACCCAGGGGCAGCCCTCTCCAGTATTCCCATGGGATCAGGCGGCGGGGGGGGGGGGGGTGTTAGAAGAATGGCGAATAGGGCCCCTGGATTGGAGGTGTGGTGGCTTCCTGAAAGGCACATTGGCGGTCACTGTGGATTGTCCTCAGAGTCCCTACTCCCTCTCCAAATGGAAATATGCAAAATTAATCCGCGTGTCTTCTGAGAAGGCAGAACACCTTCTCCTGACAGTGAAGGAACTTTCCAAATCCTGGTGTCATGAGAAGATGGAGCACATTTAGCAAGCTGAATCAATGAATGGAAGGATGAATGAGCGCCAGGGAGCGCTTTGGATTTGACTGGTGAAGGATTACTTTCCTGCCTTCTCAAGTGGGTCTGCCCACCCGCTTCCCACCACTCTGACAGGCACTTAATACTACGGACTGGCTCCTCCAGCACACGCACGCATGCACACACACGCATGCACACACACGCATGCACGCACACGCATGCACGCACTCGCGCACGCACATACACACAGTGGTATGTGCGCATGCGTACACCATCAAGAAAGAAAGTAGCCCCTATTTTTCGGCTTGTGTTGAAGCTAAGGATGAAAAGAGGGAAATCCAAGACTTGAAACCCTTTAAAAAGTGGGACAAGTGCTAGGTGCTGCAGCCCGGACTGCCCAGGGAAGAGTGTGCATGATGGAGCAGCCGAGGAGACCACAGGCTGATCTTGTACCTTCGGCCTCGAGGTCTGTGTTCCTTCTGACCCACTGGCTGCGGAGTGGGACGCACCGTGGAGAGTCTCGTCACTTAGCATCGCGTCTGCTCCAACATGATGCCTCCGAGTAATGTAATTTATATTTCATGCACAATTGAAGCAGCTAATGGTGTAATTCTCCAAGGGGGAAACAAGTTGTTATAGTGTTAATTACATTGCAGGCATGTTCCCTCTCCTTTGCCCCCCAAGTGCTCCAAGGAAAGTTACCAGGTGGCAATGGAGTGGGATCCAAGAAGGTGGCTTTGGTGGGCTCCGTCGATGGTGGGAGAGCCAAGGATGTCTTCTTCCTTTCTGGGGAAGGGTGGCTTAAACTGCCCAGTGGCCTGGTCTTCCTTGTCCAGCCTGTTAGTGGGATCGTGTTGGGCTGCAGGGCCTCTTCTGTTTGGAAAAGGAGGCAAAACACAATCATACTAAACTCAATAGCCTAAGTGTCAGCGGCCCACACCATCGATTATATGGAGCAGGTGGCCTCTGAGGGCAGACCTCTGGAATGGGAATCCCAGCTTTGCCCCTTGTAAGCTGGGAAGTGCCCAGGGAGTTTACTTCACTCTTATACCTCGATATTCCCAACTGTGGAATGGGCATAATACAGTACCAGATTCACAGGGTTCCATTGTTGGGAATGCTAGCACATATCTCGGTAAATGTAAGTTCTGATAGGAGGGAGTAGTGGAATCAAACTGTCATAAGGTTCTGGCATTTTCTATGAAGTGGTAGAAATACATACTTTTCTACATGCATGGAAGCTAAATTTACTGAAAGAGAATAAATGTCTTGCTTTCAAAAAAAGAGGAGAAATGTAGATTTTGAGGAATTATGGAACCATAAAGTTGAGAATGTTTTCCTAGGGAAAAAAAAAAAGCCCTTTAGATTGACTACTAAAGAAGTTTAAAAAAAAAAAAAACTCTTAGCAAAAGGAAGAAAGAAGAGAGGTGGGGCAGAGGAAGAAAAGAAGGATCACTGAAGACCATCCTGGATTCACTATGTACGAGTCAGGCCAAACGTATTCTATCTTTTTTAATGATAACTCAGAATAAGTTCCCCAGTGGATTTGAGAAAAGTCATATACATAAGTATTCTTGATTTATGCAAGCATTTTATAAAATCTCACAGCTTATCCTTATGTAAAATATGGACAAAAGTGGGCTGGCTGGCAGCATAGTTTGCTAAATTGTAGCTGACTGAATAACTGTATGCTTGTGTGGTTTTGAATCCCACTTCCGGTACCCATTCTTCTATTAGTCAGGGTAGGCTAACTGCTCTAACAAATAATCCCCAAATCTGGTGCCTTCATCAATAAACTTGTTTGCTCACATCCTGGCACAGTATAATGAGCAAAAGTGGCTTTGCCCTCTCATAGTCATTTGGCCATATGGATTCCATCTTACGATGCTGCCATCTTTAATTTATGAACTGCCAAGGCTCCCGGAGAAAGGGTAGAGAGGAAAATTTTGTGGGGGAGATCTCTGCAAGCCAGGACTAGAAATGATGTGTATAATCTCCATCCACATTCCACTGACCAGAATTCAATCACATGGGAGTACATTGTGTGAGGGGGACCAGAAGAAGAAGAGAATGAGACTACCATAAGTGTTACTGTATAGACCATCTCTCTTCTCCCAGGAGTTCGCTGTCTCCACTTGATCGTGCCCTGGATTCAACACTACTCAACTGTTCTCCAAGAATCACTTTGCTCTGCACGTTCTATTTCCTCTCCTCTCACCAGGTGAACAATCCTCCAACTTGCTTCCCAGTGGAAACTCCTAAGTCGGGGAGGGAGTGCATCTGGCTCATCCAGGGGATCCCTGCTCAGGCAGAGCATGCATGAGCTTTTCCAGCCAGATCCCCTCGTATGCATTTGGGCACTGTAGGATTTGGCTGGCTTCAGATGGCAGAGAAGGTTTGTTTAGCAAGTTTCCAGGTAAGACAGAGCTGGGGGGAAAAAAGCTATTATGATGGATGAAAAACTAAGCCTTGAAAAGATTTTGCTGGACTAGCATGATGAACTGAAGTCAAGAAAATTAAATTATATCTGTCAGGGACCCAGCAAGAACCACTCACACTCTCAGAAAGTTTAATTGAAGAGAGTTGAAGGACAGCGCTGTTTACAAAGGTGGAGACAGTGTTGAGGAAGCTAACGAGCAATGGTTAAGCCCCCAGGGGCTGGTACCAGTGGGGAGGCCATTACCTCTCCTGGCCTGAAAGGGGAAGGGCAGCAAGTGGTTTTGCCACAATTCAGCCAGAGGGTCATGGAAGAGGAGCTCCCAGGCAGTAGCAGTGGCTATACATAGAGAAACAGAGAAATGCAGTCACCACCAATCCACTCCTCCCTCCCTTTACACCCTGTGGGTGCCTCCTTTGGGTCACAATCAGCAAGCAGCCAGGCAGCCATGGAGTCCAGTGACACTATCTACAGAGATCAGCCTCCCAAGCCCCAGAACATGCAAAGAGTGGAGGAGATGGATCTGGAGGGTGGGGAGAAAATAACCAGCACAAAGATTCGCAGAAATCTGTGTAAAATGTGGCATTCGGCTTAGAAATTCAGTTGCATAAAAATAAGATGGAGGGGCTGGGGCTGGGGCTCAGTGGTAGCACACTTGCCTGGCATGCATGAGGAACTGGGTTGATTCTCAGTACCGCAAAAAAAGAAATAAAATAAAGGACTGTCAACAACTAAAAAAAATAAATAAATAAGATGGACACATTGCAATGTGAAATGAAGACCCATCTCCTGTGCAAAAGCTTCAGGAGTTTGCACTAACTCTAGATTCTGTGTGGATGTATTAATAGGAGTAAGGGGTCTCCTTCAGGGAAGGTTATGGTCCATGCCATGATCAGACCATACCTGGGGTTTTAAGCTAGACTGGGTCCCATATTTTATTTTATGGTACCCAGGGATGCTTAACCATTGAGCCACATCCCTACATCATATTTTAGAAGGGACATTTATAATCAAGTATTCAGAGAAGCAATTGATAGGTTGAATAGTCAAGAATCAAGTCTAGGGGACATGGGAAAAATGGAAAAACTTTGGGCAAAGAGAAGGGATGGGAGGAGAGGGTGCATGGGGGCAGGAAAGATTATGGAATGAGATGGACATCATTCCCCTAGGTACATGTATGACTGCACATATGGTTTGTACAACCATAGAAAAGAAAAGTTGTGTACAACCATAGAAAAGAAAAGTTGNTAGAGAGAGAAGAGGGGAGGGGAGGGGAGGGGAGGGGGGATAGTAGAGGAGAGGAAAGGCAGCAGAATACAACAGACACTAGTATGGCAATATGTAAATCAATGGATGTGTAACTGATGTGATTCTGCAATCTGTATACGGGGTAAAAATGGGAGTTCATAACCCACTTGAATCAAAGTGTGAAATATGATATATCAAGAACTGTGTAATGTTTTGAACAACCAACAATAAAAATTTAAAAAAAATCCTAATAAAAATCAACAGAAAACATAGAAAATTATCTTAATGAAATATATATATATAAAAAAAGAAAGTTTGACTGCTTTGGTTCTGGAGAGATGGGAGGGAGAGAAAGACTCATCTTCCTGCAGTCCAGGTGACCTATGTCCCAGGAATCACTGGGGCACACTCTTGAGATATTCAAAGCACAGTCCCAGGAGCCTTGATGGTTGTGTTATGGACTGAATGTCTGAGCCCCCTCCTCAGATTCATATGTTGAAGACCAAACCCCCAGTGCAATGTTATTAGGACGTGGGCTCTTTGGACAGCAAATAAGTTTAGATGATGTCATAAGAGGGGGGCCCCTATACCAGGATTAGTGTCTTTCTAAGAAAAGGAAGAGATGTATCTCTTCTCCCTGCCATCCCACCCCCATGTGAGGACACAGTGAGGAGGTAGCCATCTGCCAGCCAGGAAGAAAGCCTTCACCAAGAACTGAGTCCGCGGGCACCTTGACCTTGGACTTTCGGCCTCCAGAACTATGAGCAATAAATGTCTAATTTCATCCCCTCTGTTACAGTAGCCCAAGCCAGCTAAGAAAGTATGAAAGTGGGAGCCATTGCCTCCTGCTTCCAGCAGCTTGTGATTTTTAAGGTGCTGTCAATAGAGATCTGTTGACAACCCCTGCTAAGCACTTCGGGCAAGGCCTGGCCCATAGTGAACTCAATTATGCCCCAAGGTAATGTTGCTGCTGCAACTGGTGACAAACCCCACCACAGGATACCGGAGAGGCTCTGCTTGAGTATTGGCAGCCTTGTGTGATAGACAAGGAGACTGAGACTCAGGAGAGTCAGCAATGGAGCTTGGTTTTCATCATGTCCTCTGTATGCCAAACATTCTACAGAGTTCTAGGAATCCGCATTTTGAGCAAAACAAACATGTTTCCTGCCTCCAGGAGCTTACGATCCAGACAGGGAGACGGGCTGTACCCAAACAATTTCACAACTGAGGCACAACTGCAAACGAAAACAAGCCCTCTGCCAGAAAGGACCCGAGTGAACACTGTGAGTGCAATTTGACTGGGAGTCTCCCTGACAGTGTGAAGAGCAGTGTGAGGTGACAAGAAGCAGACTAGGCTGGGAATCCCTCAACTCCATGCATCAGAAACCCTTGCAGACTGGTTAGGCCCAGAGGGCTGGGCTCCCTACTCAGGAGGTCAGGATTCCAGAAGTGTGAGGCCGGGCTGCAAATTTGCATTTCTGAAGAATTCCCTGGGGGAGGGATGCCCGCCTGCTGCTCCCTGGCCCACACTGAACTCCCAGGGGGAGAAAGCAGGAGAAAAAGGCCTGTGCAAAGATTCTGGGGGCAGGCAGGAGCCAGTGAGGCTCTGTGAGGTCAGACGTTGAGGCCCAGCAGGCAAAGGAGATCCCCACAGGTGGACGATGAGGCTGAGGAAGTCAGGAGGGGCCAGACAGAGCAACAGCAGCCTCAACTTTAGCCCCTACCCCGAGTAACAGGAGGTTTAAAGCAGTCCAGTGCTGTGGTCTTATTTCTATGACTCTGGGTGATTGCTGAACCCGGGTGAGAGTGGAGACCAGGAGGGCAGCTAGGTGGACCCAGGCACCTCACTGAGCATCTGGAAAGATGATCTGATGAGGTTTGTTTGCCCCCACAGTTCCGTTGCTGCCATTAAGCCAATCACCTGTGGCCCCTGTCTCCAACCTTTGCCCATCCAGGCAAAAGCTTCAGTCACCCTTGTTGTGGAGGTGAAGGCTGTTCTCAGAGGCTGGCCTCACAGACAGAGCAGAGCCTCAGTCCTTTAGGGATTGTTTTCTGTGCAGTGCCATTTGGCATTTGTCCTCCAAAGTAGCAAATTTAAGACCAGAGGCTGTGTGAAATGTGGTCTTTTTGAAAACATCAAAAGCATTGTAAGAATTAGTACAAGTGAACAGAGAGTTGGTTTCTAAAAATGGAGTGTTTGGAGAGGAAGGGGGTCAGTGTTTTTAATGCTCGGGACTGGAATCAATTCCATGTGTTCCAGACCACATGTTAAGAGGAGCGTGGGCACAGCATTATGGCTAAGAATGTGAACGCTGGAGTCTGTCTCCCTGGGTTCAAACACTGCCTCTGACACTGGCTCAGAATCGCGCCTGGACAGACTTAGCCTCTCTTTGCCTCAGTCTTCCCCATCTGTAAAATGGGGGCAATAATAGTAACCATTTCATAGGATTTGTTATGGGGTTTGATGAGTTAATAAGCATATGTAGATTCATGCCTGGTATATATGTAAATGTTCAACAAATGAGTTATCATCATCATTATATGAGTTTATAGGAATTTGGGTTGGATCATTAGGCTTATCATGGATTAGGTGGACAGATGGTTCTACATGTTGTGAAAGTTAGCAGCATCAAAATGGAGTCACAAATGTCAACCCCTAACAAAATGGAACCAGGTGGAACCAGGTGGCCAGAAAGGACAGGCCCTTGTACATGTATGCCTATGACGAAACAATGGAAGGATTTCCTCAAAACCACTGTATTACAGATAAGTCGCTGTCAGAAGGACTCATATCCTACAATGGTTGTCTCCACCAATGAGCTCCCACAACAAGCCTTGATAACCAATGATCTCTGTTTCAAAATACCTTGCGAGGACATCTCCTTTTTGCCTTCTGAAGCTTCCCCTTAGTCAGATGTGGTGGTGCACACCTGTAATCTCAGCACTCAGGAAGCTGAGGCAGGAGGATCTCAAGTGCAAAGCCAGCAACTTAGTGAGGCCCTAGATAATTCAGTCAGACCCTGTCTCAAAATAAAAAAATAAAAAGGGCTGGGGATGTGGCTTAGTGGTTAAGTACTCCTAGAATCAATCCATGATACCAAAAAAAAAAAAATTAGAACTAAGAAAATAAATAACAGTTTCCCTTTGCCCCAATCCCCTGGGATGCACCTTTGGCCCACCATATTATGCATATCTTGGGTCGCAATTTCCTGCTATTCCCAAAGAAACTCTTTGTTTTTGGAGACTCGACTCTCTTTGTTGCTCATTTTAAGCAGATGATATCATGCCTGGTTTTGCTTTGCTTTTGATTTACCTTTTAAGAACACCACGAGTGAAATGGAAAGCTGGAAGCTGCAAGGAGAAGAAGGAGACAGGAGAAGCTGTTCTGGTGACTCAAGGAGGCAATGTGGTGCTTTGTCCAGAGCCACTGAGATGCACCCACAGCCTGTCTTCCTAGGACAGCCAGCCCTTGGCCTGTCGGACCCTCTTTTCCCAGATGTGTGGGGGACTGAACCTGTCTGGAACTTTACATCCCCTCCTAGACTGCCCCCAACCACCAGAGCTGGTCACAAGAGACTGGCCCTTGGTCCCTTCCCTGCAGTGCAACAACTCCTAAGCGGGACCAGGCCAGGGTTATCCTCCAAGGTCCTTGTCTGAGATCACACCCTGCCTGGCTTCCTCTCCCCCTGTCCAACTTCCTCCCCTTCCTTATCGTTTTCCGGGAGCCACACTTCCTTTGGAAATTCCTTATATGTGAACCTTCATATTCAGATTTGCTTTGGGATAGGGAATGGGAAATCTCACCAAATATGTTTTTTTTTTTTTTTTTAAGAAGGGAGGGCAGGCCTACAAGAGTTTTGCACCATCCACATATGGAGGGTGGTGATCATGTTGGCATCATATAGTTAGATACTCAGATGCCTCCTGGTCAGAAAATTAAAGGGGACAAGAGGAAATGACACTGTCCACACAGCAAGTAAATGGCCAGGGCAGAGCCAGGAGGCTTTGCTTCTGGACTGTGTACATATGTGCCCATGTCTCCAACCTGCTCTGAGAACTGAGCCCTGAGCCAGCAGGTGTGGAGTGGAAGTGGAGGTAAAAATACACCACGTGCCTGAAAGACGAAACTGGCCTGACTGCACTGCATCCGTCACTGACTTCCTGGCTGGGAGGACTGGCTGGGCAGGGGAGGTGGGGAGGGGATGATGCTGGGCCAGGAAAAGTAAAAGTACAAACACAATACTGGGTGGGCTGGCTTGCCCGCTGGGGAAGCACGCTCAGGTTGTGTACTGATACAGGATCTGAAAGAGAAAAGAAAATTTGACATAGCAAGAGAGAGATTGAAAGATATGAAGAGGCCAAGAGATTTGTGGACACATATGAAAGCTAAGACACACAAAGACAAACTAAGACAAGAAGAGACAAGGAGAGAGACCCAGAGAAAATTGCCAAGGGATAATCTTGGGGACTCAGAGGGGTGCAGGCAGCACCCAGAGCTAAAGATGGTTCAGCCTCAGCCCTTCCAACCAGTGAACAAAACTGCAGATCTCTAGTCCACCCTGAACCAAAGTGGAGGGTCCCAATATCTGAGAGAGTATTCAGGCCAGGTGCAGAGCAGTGCACGCCTGTCATCCCAGCAGCTCGGGAGGCTGAAGCAGGAAGATTGCAAGTTTGAGGCCAGCCTCAGAAACTTAGTGAGGCCGTAAGCAACTCAGCGAGGCCCTATCTCAAAATAAAATATAAAAAAAAGGGCTGGAGATGTGATTCGTGGTTAAGTACTCCTGGATTCAATCCCTGGCACCAAAAAATGAAGAAGAAGGAGGAAGAGGAGAAGGAGGAGGAGGAGGAGAAGGAGAAAAGAAAAAAGAAAGTCTTCAGGGCCCTAAGGGACCACCCCACCTCCCTAGCCCATCACTCCATGCCTCTACCTTCCAGCCCTGACTCAGGGCCTTAAAGCCATCCCATGTCAGCCCCTACTCATGAGGGAAAAGCCCACGAGCACCCCATCTGCACAGCACAAAAGCCCTCCTTAGCAGCGGGGGTTCCCATCAGAGGGGCCAGCGGGACACGTATTGTCAGGAAGCTTGTTTTCCCAAGAGCCGACGCTGTTCAGATGTGCCATGAGCAATTGCTACTCCGCTCGCCTTCCCCTGGCAAATTATTCTGCTGGAGTCTCTTCCAGTGTTTGGAGCTGCGCTGCTGTAAATGCCAGAAATCATGTACATTAAGCCTGGAGTGACGGCAGGCTTATGGATGGATTTACCTTCAAACAGAGGCCGCTGAGGCGCCCGGCGTGGGGGGCAGCACTTTATGGATGCCGCTCTCTGCAAGCGGAGGCTTTAAGCGGTCGACTTGGCCACGTAATCAATTTCTCATGCAGGCCTGGCTCTGGGCCACCCGCTCCCAGGCAGGGCTTTGGGATGCAGGCCCTCTTCCCACATCCCCCCTGTCCTTGCCCCTTCCTAGGGGACTGTTCCCATCTGTCTGGAGGGCCAGTAGCAGGGGTTGGGCAGGGGCCACACCAGGCCAACTCAGGCAAATCCAGAAGCCCAGGGCCTGCCCTCCTGTAGAAGCCCTTTGCCTAAGGCTTCTTGAGTGGGGAGCGGCCTTGGCAATGTGATCTCACTGCTCTGGGCTGAGCCTCCCAAGCTGTGTGTGAAGTCCCCCCCAGGCTCACACTGGCCTCCCACCTTCCCACCCCCATCCTCTGAACTCCCACTCTTCCTCCCCCCCCTGAAACAGGAGGCCTGCTCACTGACTTGGCTCTCTCTCCTAAGTGGCAGCCCCTGGAACTTTCCCTTGGTCACTAGGCAGCCCATCCCTCACTGCCTTCCTCTGCCTCAACTTCCTAGGGTACAGGAGGTGGAACTGTCAGAGGCACAGTGTGGGCCGAGGGACCCCTGCAGGGCTCTTCCACTCCTGGCCAGCCCCTCCCCCGCCCCATCTGTGGCAGGCTGTATTTTTTCCGAGATGCTCCAGAAGCGCCTGTGTTAATGTTCAGAGGTAAAATTAGATTAGGAGAGCTGTAACCTAATCAATGGATTAATACATTTCACACATTAACAATTTGCAAGGACTACTTTACTGGTGGTAACCGGAAGCAGGTAGGGTGTGGCTGAAGGAATCCGGTCTCTGGGGGCATGCCCTTGGGATTATATCCTGCTCCCCTGGCTCCTCAGGTTCTTGCTCTGCTTTCTGGCTGCCAGGAGCTCACAGCTTTCCTCTGCCATGCCCTTCTACCATGAAGTTCCGCTTCACCTTGGGCTCAGACTAATGGAATCCGCCAAACCATGGACTGAGCCTCTGAAACCATGATCCCCCAATAAACTTTTCCTCCTCTAATTTGTTATTGTCAGGTATTTTTAGTTTCATCAACCACCAAAAAAAAAACTAATGCAAGAAATGATGTTTATATTCCTTTCACTGATGTCTAACTCTGGCAGAAGTGACCCTGTGTGAGTGCTGAGACTAGGTTATGCAAGACAATGCCATCTCCTCCCAGATCCGTGGAGCACCGGGACGTGCAACTCTGATTCACCATGTCTCACCACTTGAGGCTGCCATGCTGGAAGGAAGCCCAAACTACCGCAGGCTAAAAGACCACCCAAAAGGGCCCTACCAGCACTGCCCCTGTTTTCCACTCCAGCCCCCTTATGACTGCAACTGCATCAGAGACCCACAGAAGCAGAACCCGATGAGCCCTGCTGGGCCCCACTGAACCGCTCCCAAATTTCTGACACACAGTAACCATGGGAGATAATTTAAGACAGCCCTAAGCGGCTGGGTGAGTTGTTACACAACAACAGGTTAATGAGTCTTAATGCAGTAAAAATATAACAACAACAAAACGAGGCTCAACAATCCAATCTTTCTTTGATCATCAGAAGGCATTTGCAGCGTTGCACAGCCTAGCATATTGAATATCAGTTCTCAATGCACAGCATCCGGGTATCAGAGGAGGTGTCTAAACCTTGACAACTCCCAGACACCGCCTGGCTGCGTTCACAATCCAGAAATCAGGAAAATATACATGACCACAATTGTTTGGCCACTTAATTCCCAGGAAATAATGAGAAGTAAATAACAAAGACAGGAATTATTCCCCAAAGCAATTCCTGTGCTTCATTCCAACATTTACAGACCTCTTGGGGGCTAAGAACTATAAGTCCTCTACCAACTAAGGGGTTTTTGGGTAACTGATAATCTGGAACTGGGGAGTCCCCCCTTTTTTTCTTTTAAACATGAAGAATGGATTTCTCCAGAGCCTGAGCACTGTCTTGGGAGGTTTACAAAAGTCCACTTATGCTTGGGGAAGAAATTTTCTTTTTTTTTTTTCTTCTCTTTAAGCCAAAGGACACCCTACAGGACAGAAAGGTGCTTTCAGACTTTGTGGTAGACAGGTTTAGAGTTTTAACTACTCAGCCTCTCTGGGCTACGGCTTCCTCATCTGTAAAATGGGAATGATAGTAGAACTTTCTTCTTTGGGCAATGTCAGGGTTAAATGAATTAATATATGTAAAAAGCTTAGAGTGAGATGTGTTCATTGCAAGTGCTATGTAAGCACTCCCTATTTTTATTATTGTTGTTATTATTATTTTTGCTGTTGTTGTTTGGGGATTCTAGGCTACTGGCACTAACAGATTCTGTTAAAAATATTGTCAGTGGTATAACTGTGTGGTGGAAATTGACCTCTCCTTTTACGATCCCTCTTTAACATCAACTCCCCTCCCCAGGTCTGGTGGGCACCCTCAGTAATCAGTCCTTGTGTGCCACAGGCCACACCACAGTAATGTATTAGCACAGGACAAATAAGAAGCTTTATCTTCCCCTCCAGGCAGAAGATGGACACAGAGAATCTGCCTGCATTGTCTGGGATGGCTCAGAAGCCTCTGGAGATGCACGGCAGAGCTGCCCCTGGGGTATTGGAGTCCTGGGAGGCCTTGGAGGCCGGTCCCGAGGGTCGTAGCTACATCTCTCCTGGTTGCAAGCCCAGTCTCCCAGTACCTGCCCATTTCGCAAACCCCTCCCTTGCCTGGCTGTTGTGTCTGCTGCAAGCTTGCTGATGTGGACACAGTCTCCAAGGGGACGAATGCGCTGCATGTCAGGCGGAGGGGCAGGGACAGGAGCAAGCCCTGGCAATGAAAGACACACACAGCCTTTCCCTCCAGCAGCAAAGCGAATCTCTACTCACATTCCTGTCTCGTGGCAAATCTGACCCCAAGGTGGCCCTGCTGGACCAAGGCTGTCCCTGAGTGAGCTAATCCAGCAGAGCCCTGTTGTCCACACACAGCAGGAAGGACCTCGAAAGCCCAGCAGGCCAGGCCACGGGGCCTCTCACCCTGCAAGACTCTCACAGCAGGCTACGCCAGGCCCTGGTGATACACTGCCAAAATAGATTAATGTCACAAAAGGGGAATCTTTAGGAAAGAGAGGAATCAATCTCATTTTAGGGGGTCCATTTAGCAAAATGAAAACAAATACTTCAGGGATGGATTAGCTTTCCAGGTTTTTGGTCATTTAACAAATATTTATGGAGTGATAACTACATGCTAGGCAGCGCAATTGGCTTGGGGCCTCTGTCCCAGAGAAGCTCAAGGTCTTTCCCCCTTCTGGCAGGCAGTTTACTGGAAAGTAATTGTGCTGGAAGTTGTGGCATCCACAAGAATGTGCCCCCCAGACCTCTGACTCCAGGGAACATAAGAGAGAGGGCGTGCAGGGCCCCAGCTGCTGAGCTCAGGAATCCAGCCCAGCATTTGGACCCAGGGTACAGTCAACGACCGCACGTGGCAGGCCATAAACGCAGGTCAGCCCTATGAGAAACTCGAGTCCTCTGGCAGCTGGCTTGGGCTCAAGGACCGCTTGCCATCCTTGTGGAGTCTTCCATAGACTGCAAGATGGTCTAGGATGCTCACCGCCCTCTGTCCTTCACTCAGGTGAGACACAACTTTCATCTCGCCTGACCGTCCCCAGGCCCCTCCTCATTTCCTCTCCTGGGTAATTTCCCTAATAAAACTCTTGTCTATTTAATCTTCCCTCACATCTGTTTCTCAAAGGACCTGACCTAACCTAGAAGCACAGCCACGTCTTCCTGCTTTTCCTGTGCCCAGCCTCCCCAGATGGACCACCCTGGGTCCTGCCAGCATCCATCCCTTGCGGACACCTGGATTGATGTACTCATTAGGAGCTTCTTGATACATTTGGCGTCTCCTTGGTAGATCCTAGTTCTTTAAGAACTTACAACATCCTTAAGGCTTCTTCTCACTCTGATGGTTCTCAGCAGGTGTTGCTGACCCATGGAGGAAGGCACTTGACATCAGACTCTTACATCATATTTCAAGAGGCCCCGATGACTTCCCAATATAATTAACAATAACCGTTGCATAATGATCTCATACCGAGATGCTCAGCTTTTCACATGCATAACCTAATTTAATGCATAATCCTGGACACACACCCGGTCACCAAGCAAAACATTTTCCCCACTACCCACTACCCAGGAGAGAATGGATATTCTCTCCTTGGAACAATGGCTCTATTGCTTGCTGTCCCTAGACAGCCCCTCCTCCTTTGTGAATCCAAATCAAGACATTTGCAGGCAGAACACAGAGATCTGATCTTAGAAAGTGTGAGCATTTCCCAAGAGACAGCCACTCCCCATGTCGAGAAATTCCAGGCACACGGTTTGGTAACAAAGTCCAGCCTGGCCCGGGCTAACACATGATAGATTCAACTCTTCTTTTTAATCCTATCCTGTTTTACGCCCCCCAAGCCATTTCTTTCCTCTGCGCGTCTCGGCTTCTTGGTACTTGAAAAACAAGGCCTCTGGGCTCACATCCAGGACACATCCCAGGCATCCTCCGGCCCTCCGAGCTTGATCCGTCCTCCTGGCCCCCACATGCGGAAATGTTCTCGGGCTCTCTCGGCTCACTGGGAGACGCAGCTCTACATACTAAACAGCAAGCCGCGGCGGCTGGCCGGGGACCTCAAACAAGTTACTTGGCATCTGTAAAACAGGGTCATCGGGAGGATTAAAGGGAAGAAGGAATTTGAAAATGACTGTAAATCCTTGCTATGCAAAGTGTGGTCCTTGGGCTTGCAGGGGCAGCAGAGCCTAGGAGCTCCTTAGAAAGACAGAAGCCCCTGCCCCCACCCCCTCGCCAGGGCAACCTTTTCCCCAGGTGATGTGGGTGCACCTTTAGGGTTAACCAGGCTTGCTGTTTGAGTTTGGGGAACGCTGAGCGCCTCTCTCCGCCTTCTTCTCTTGCTTCCTCTTGTTTGCTCTGTGACACTGTCAGCCCTCCCCAGACTCTCAGCAGAGAGGCGAAGGCAGAGGGTGAACTTGGCAATATATGTACACTCACAGGGGTTCAGCTTCACGGCCAAGGATCAGGCAATCTCCCACAGGCTGTGGAGAGAGGGCTGCAAATGAAAAGGGACCCCAGCTGGGAAGGAGGCCTGACCAGTGGATGTCTCCATTCACCTCTGATTCCAGCCCCTGCTCAGTGGTGAATTGCCCCTATTTCACGTGCCTGATGTGTAACATATTTTGTGTAATTACGGTGATGCCGTCTGTGTATACGTTAAATGACTATAGCAGTTAATTATTTGTGAATTAAACAAGGGATGTTTCTGCCCCAGGAGAGATGGAGAGATACCCGCCCAACCTGCTGAAAGAAACTCAGTCTCAAAAAGAAAGTGGGGAGGGGCTGTGGCTGGGGCTCAAAGGTAGTGCGCTCGCCTAGCATGTGTGAGGCACTGGGTTCGATCCTCAGCACCGCATAAAAATAAATAAAATAAAAGTATTGTGTCCATCTACAACTAAAACATTTTTAAAAACAAAGAAGGAGAAAGGAGGGAGTGGCCCATGCCTGTAATCCCAGCGGCTCAGGAGGCTGAGGCAGGAGGATTGAAAGTTCAATGCCAACCTCAGCAATTTAGAGAGGCCCTAAGCAACTCAGTGAGACCCTGTCTCTAAATAAAATTTAAAAAGGACTGGGAATGGGGCTCAGTGGTTAAACATCACTGGGCTCAAACTCCTGTTCAAAAAAGTAAAAGAAAGTGGGGGGAGTAAGAGGAAGAAGCATTCTTCCCCCAAGAGTTTCTCAAGGAAGATGGAATATGGGGTGAATTGTTGTAGCCTTAAAATGCCAGCCAGTCCCCATGCAGCCTATGCCATCCCTGGGAGGTCCCATTGCCAGGATGGCTCTCGGGGAAATGCATTCAGAGCCTGCTAGTTTTGCAAATATCTATCTTCCTCTTTTTGTTAGATATAGAGCCCCAATTTTTAGCTGGGTACGAGTTCCTATCCCCAAGTGAAGACTACATCTCTTGGCTTGCAGCCAGGTGTAGCCACGTAACCAAGTCTGACCAATGGGACGTAAGCAGAAGCAACTGCTGGAATGTGTTCTAGAAAAGCGTGTTTGTCTCTTTGCCCTTTTCCCTTTCAAACCCCTAGAAAGGGGTTCTCATCTGTAAAATGGGTATATTACCGAACTTACATTTGTGGGAATGTGAGTACACGATGAAGCTCACAGGCAAACGTGGTAAGAGCCAGCCTGGGAAAGACTATAGAACATTGGCTACATCCTCTGTGGGCCCTCGTCTGTCTCTTAACTAATTGGCTTATCTAAGCATCAAGCCAGAGATTGTCACTTCTCCAGAACCTTCTCTAACAGAGTCACCTTGTCAAACTGGGAAAATTCACAATCTCCTCTGTACCCTTTCTTTAACACCATCATGACTCGTATCACATTGACTGTGGCTTCTTTTCCTGAGCCACCTCTAATTCTTGGGTTTCTAGTTTGGTGACTGGAAGGTAGAAAATGATCAATGAAGCAGGGCACAGTGGTGCACACCTGTAATCCCAGCTACTCTGGAGGCAGAGACAGGATGATCACAGGTTCAAGGTCAGCCCCTGTCAAATTAGCAAGATCCTTGTCTCAAAATAAAAAGGACTGGGGATGTAGTTCAGTGATAGAGCACTCCTGGGTCCAATCCCCAGTACCAAAAAAAA
>NW_026000249.1:27164454-27213722 GCF_001458135.2 Marmota marmota marmota
TCTCTCTCTCTCTCTCTCTCTCTCTCTCTAGCAGGGATTGAATGCAGAGGCACTTAACCATTGAATCACATGCCCAGTCTGTTTATTTTTTTATTTAGAGACAGGGTCTCACTAAATTGCTGAGGCTGGCTTTGAACTTGCAATCCTCCTGCCTCAGCCTCCCCAATGCTGGGATCACAGATGTGCACTACTGTGCCCAGCTTCAACCTTACCATCTCTTTTTTAAATCTTTATTTTATTTATTTATTTTTATGTGGTGCTGAGGATTGAACCCAGGGCCTTACACAGGCTAGACAAGCACTCTACTGCAGAGCCATAACCCCAGCCCCTCAACCTTACCATCTCTTACTTGAAATCTCCTAAGCCTCGATTTTCTCATCCAAATAATGGGAATAATAATAAAAACCAGTGAGGCTATTGCAGTGACTGAATTCGATTTCGGTTTAAAAACCACAAGGCAAGAGGTGGATGGTATATCATTGGAGAAGGGAGAGGGACAGTTTTCATTAGATAAGTCTAAGTCTGGGCCTCTGCAGGCCTGTTTTCAGTGCAGAACATTCTGGATACGTAGTTCTATAATATTAGGCAATCACCAAAGTGTAGACCCAGGGACAACTTGCCACATCCTGAAGGTAGTCTTAGTCGATGGTGAGGGTGCCTTGCCTACTACATACGGGACTCCAGGATAGGGATAGCCTCCTTTCCAGGACAACTAGGAGGGACAAGGAATAACCTGGGCTCTCTAGCACAGGTTATGGCACAGGTGAGGGGCCTGACGTAAATCTTGGGGGCAGCCATGGTGCATTCATACCAATCTGGCAGGATGACAAATTCAGATCCTGTGTCAAAGTGTTGGGGACACAAGAGGAATTCAAAGCATCCTGACCTGGAAAATAAGTGAGTTATCAGCAACACATTTGAGAAGCGGCAGGTCAGACTGGTTAAGAGCACAGAATCTGGAGCAAGCCTGCCTGGAGTCAAATCTTGCCTCTGCAGCTATTTTAACAATTACCTTTGTCAGATACATACCCTTTCAGTGCCTCACTTTCCCATCTCTACACAGGGTCCATAATAATTTTCACTTCATAGGTTGTCCTGAGGGCTGAGTTAGCCTAGCTATAAGGCCCTTAGCCTCTGTCATGTAGTGGCTATGCCAGGGGTTGGGGACTGGAAAAAGTGATGGGGAGCCATTTGCAATTCTAGGGTGCTGGCCCAGGAGACAAGAGCCCTACTCAGTATGGGCTTAATGCAATTGGAGATGTGGGTCTCCACATGGAAATCAAAATACACTACAAACCAGGCACAGTGGCACACACCTGGAATCCCAGCAGCTTGGGAGGCTGAGGCAGGAGGATCATAAGTTCAAAGTCAGCCTCAGCAACTTAGTGAGGCTGTAAGCAACTCAGTGAGACCCTGTCTCTAAATAAAATACAAAATAGGGCTGGGGATGGGGCTCAGTGGTTGAGTACCCCTGAGTTCAATCCCTAGTACACTCCCCCCAAAAGAGATAAAGAAATAGCAAAATAACACCACAAAGCTGAATACAGTCAGAAATCAGTGAGAGGGTATACAAGAAGCAAGGACCTTGAACTCCAAACGGGCAGAGAAATGCCACTTGAACTGACTCTATTTTTTAAAAAGAGGAATATATTTGCTCAGGAAATCAATAGATTAAAATGGCAGTTGACTTGAGGCCCAGCTGAATTCAGGCACTTATTCCAAGTGATGACAGATGACCATCAGTGGTTTCAGATTTACATTTCATTGATAAAGGAACTATAACAGAGGCAGTACTCTTTCCTAGAAGTTCCAGAAAAATCCCTATACCTGCCACTGTACCTTTGGCCACTCCAGGGCCCAGGGAACATGACTGACTTCACTTGAGCTAAACAGACTGAGGAGATCATAGCTCCTCAAAGAAAAAGTGGGGAGAAGATGGAGAATGGGTACTAACTAGCTAGGCAAAATCACTAACAGATAACCTCTTCACTACAGAGGAGAGGATTAAGCTCACCCTATGTCCTCCTACTCTCATTTAAATAGTAACCAGCATTTGTTCAAAACGACAAATTGCAAATGGCTAGCACCTCCACCATTTAATCTCTCAACTCACTCAAATCACTTCCAGGCAAGGCGAAAACTGACAACGCACAGGCCCAGAGGTGGGGCGGGCCCACACCAGGCAAGATTAACTAGCAGCCCTGTGCTGGGGGCTCAGAGGTGGAGAGCCTGCTGTATTTGGGGCACACTGTTCTTCCCAGCCCTAGGGGAAGGGAGCCCATGCCTGACTCTTCCCAGCTCCTTACTAAAGTCCTGGAGTGCCACAGCAGGGAGAGAACAGGAGACAAATGCACATAGGAATAGGCTGAGGACTGGCTCAGGTTTGGAGGCAGCTGTGTTACTGAAGGACTTAACCATGATTCTCAAGAGCAGGGGGCGAGAGAAATGGCTGACAGAAAATGGGGTACTCTGTTAGGGGAAAGAGGGTAAAGTTGATTTTATTCGTTTGAAATGAAAATGCTCCAAGAAGCGTTCAGATCAAAGTGACCACAGGCGGAGGCCAGAGCTGTCAATTCCAGGGTCCTAAAGTCACCTGTGTTTCCCTGTAAGTGACTTGGCCTAGCTGTTGGGGGGAGTTTGTGCAGAGAGAAAGAAAGGTCTCTGAGTCCTTGGAATAAGGTAGTGCCCTGCCTGAGAAGGGGTCCCTGGCTCTGGGAATGCTAATAAGTGCACTTCAGGTCAACAGAATTTAGACTCAGCGCAGAGAAAAAGAAGAGGAGAGATACATGGAGGGAAATAGCTTTCTCCCTCCCTTCCTCTCCCTCCATGTCTCTCTCTGTCTACACACACACACACACACACACACACACACGCCTGTGAAGGAAGAGAAACTGTTTGTGTTGTCAGAGAATTCCTTGGAGAATCCTCCCCAGACGCCATCTTCTCCAGAAACATAAGGTTCTCACACACGGGTGCACGTGCACACACACACACAGTCACACAGAGGCGCACGTGTCACCACAGGGATCGGACTGTTGGGCTCATACTCCGCCGGTTGCAGAATGACACAGCAGTGGTGGAAGGAAGTGGGGAAGAGGGGACCGTGGCAGCTTCATCTGTGGCCACCCTTCGCTGGGAGCTGGCATCCCTCTGAGTGTGGCCAGGGAGGCTGGTCCTCCCTGTGGGCAGGCCTGGCAGGCACTGTCCCCGCATGTGAGCACTAACGCCTTGATAAACAGGGAATTTGCTGGAATGCGGCTGTTAATTGGGGCTAGAGCCACAGCCTGTCACCCCGGGAGCAACGGTTAATGACAGGCCACTGGGGGAACTGCAGACATTTGCCACTGTTGCGGGCCTGTCCTCCCTGCTTCTTAAATGGCAGTTTATCTCAAAATTGAAAACACTTTCCTGGGAATAATTATTTCTTGGAAGCTCTGAGACTGCGATCAGATTTCACAGACCGCTGTCAGGGCAACCTTCTATAGGCCGAGGGACTGGCTGTCCTTGCTGCTTTGGGGAGGGACAACTTAGCTTCTGCCTCCTCCTCCCACACACAGCTTCCAGCTCTTTCCTGGGCCCCTAGTGCGCAGCCACTGTGGGCATGTTTGAAGGGGCTTCTGCCTTATTTAAGGCCGAGGGGGTGATTTACCCACTAAAGGAAGACCAGGGAAGGAGGGCAGGAGAAAGTCTTCATACTTCAAAGGGAAGATGCTTCTAGAATCCCTGAGCCCTGGTGTCCTCTCTTCTGGCTGAGACTGAGCTACAGGCCTCTGGTGGGGGAGTGTCAAAGCACAGAAGCTGTGGTGGCCAGTCTGGGCCCCATTTCTTCCTCTGAGACTGTCCGCAGAGTGGACAGCTCACAGCAGCGAGAGTCTGCCAGCTGCCACATGAAGATCCAGGCAGCCCTGGCAGAAAGGGACACCCGGGAGCCAGAGCTGGCCTTGCCTGGGCGGTGATGGAGAAGGGGGAATCCATGCCAAACGCTGACCTCATGCCTCCCCTCCCAGGGTCAGCCCTCGGACTAGACCAGGACGGGGCAGCCAGACTGCAAACACGGCCCCAGGCAACAGCCCCCTGGACGTGGAGGGCAGTGACACAGGCGGCTAAACTCAACGCCTTGGCCACAGGCCAGCCTTCCGGCTTGGCAATTACACACTGTCTACCTCCACGCTCCCTGCTGCCCTGTCACCTCCCTGTCAAGCAGCTTTCATGCTGCTCGCCTCTTCCTGTCAGCAAATGTTTCTGTGTGGTGTTGCTGGGCGACAGTGGCTTGCATTTTCCTGGCCCCCGGACCCTTGACAGAGATGTCCCTCTGAGGACTTAGCAAGGTTCCACGTGTGTCATTGCTGCATGAGCCCCAGCACAGAGAGGGACAGGCCACACAGGGCTCCTGGAGAAGGGGTCACCAGGGCTCGATCCACAGAGGAGAACTAGAAGGGGGAGTCAGACCTTTCTCATGCTCCCAGCTCCCTGGGGACCTCCCTCAGTCCCCTTCCCAGACACATCTGGGAAGACAGCAATTTATTCTACCAAATGTTTTATAAAGACAGGAACCACAATTCTATCCCCCCAAGTGAAGTCACCTGTGTCCCCTGCCCATGGGAAGCTAGACAGGGGGGTTCACCCCCAGGCATTCTGGAAACACAGTGAGTCTAAGGAGACACCCCAAGGTTTACAGAGAAAGTCAGATTCCAAGCCAGGTTCAGCCAACCACCAGCTGTGTGGCCTCAGGGCCGTACGCCAGCTCTCTGGGCCTCGGCTGTCTTCTCCATGATGTGAGGTGATAACAAGGACTCATGACTTTGTTCAAAATGGATGGGGCTTCTCTCTTACTGTGTATGCTGAGAGGCCACAATGGAGGTGTCAGAGTAGGAAAGAACCCTCCATCCTAATGGGGTAATGCAGAGAAATAAGTGGCATAGGGACCTAGAAAGGAACCAACAGGGGCAGGGGAAAAGTAAGGAGATAGGGTAAAATGCTTTTCTTTGGTGAAGGCTGGAAGGGATGGTTTGAGACAGTGGTACTTCGCAGGAGAAGATGCTGAAGAGCTCAAGTAAGAGCTGGTGAGCCAGGCTAGAAGAGAGCAGGCCTGTGGGAAGAAAATCGGCCAAAAAAACAGGGGAGTCTTCAGATCACGCAGATCCAATCCAAGTTTTTGCTCTGACCTCTCTTAGCTGTGTGGCCCTGGGCAGTTTGCTTACCCTCTCTGAACCTTACAGATTCAATACACTCCCAGTGCTCACCTCATAGGGTTGTTTGAGTCTCACACACGGTCTGACCAGCAGTAGACACCCAGTGAGGTCAGCCCTCAGTCTGCTTGGAGAAAGGGGACTTATCTGTGGAAAAGGTCAAGTCAAGCCTTAGGGGAACAAGTGCATCAGGCTTCAGCAAGGGCAGCCAGGGAAGATGCGTTAGTTTGGATTCTTGTGGTTCCAAGTGACAGAAACAGACCATAAAGTGAAGTGAGCAGCAGAGGACATGTAATGCACAGTGGGCTGGGAACAGAAGTGCTGAAACAGGCACTAGCACCCCACCCACATGCACTCAGCTTGAACCTGACTAGCAAATACCAAGGCTTTTCTTCCAGCCCCAGGAGCATAGCAGCCATGGCTCATGTGTAGTAGAGTCAAAGCACCCAGAAGCAACCCTCCCCAGAACAGCCAGGGAGTCACTATCTCTTGGAGTTCACCAACTGAACGGAGGCTTAGTTGTCCAAAGGGATTTCGTTCCCTTTTCTGCCTCACTTCCCTCCTCCCCTCTCTGCACTTCCTGCCATGATTGTACAAATAAACTACCTGCAATCAAATCCTTGTTTGGGGGTCTGCTTGTGGGGACCCAAATGAAAGCAAATACTGAGGCTTCAGGTCTGGCTAGTTCTAGGTGCTTAAGCAATACTCTCAGGAATTTGTTGTTCTCCATCTGTCCACTCAGTTCTCTCTTTCACTTATCCCCATCCCAGATGGAGATAAGATATATTTGAAGTATTTTGACAGATAAAAGTTGTATTTTATCCCCGGGATAGAATGAATCCTCTAGAATGAAAGTTAGAATAGGATGACGGAAAACCACGATGGAGACAAATGAATGGATCAGGCAGAGGGACAGAATTCCTCCCCTTGACACCTGACTTGTGGAAATACACTGGGCTGTTGGGAGATACCAGGGAGGGAGTAGACATGTTTGGGCTTGGAAAGAAATATAGTCCCGTGCCACATACTCGAGTCTCAGTTGCTCTGCAAACACTATGGTGGTTCCGTGAGATTAGATCACCTAGTGACGTCATAACCATCTTAGTTTATGTAAGCACACTGTGTGATATTAGGACAAAGGCAACATTGCCTAGCACTGCTTTTCTCAGAAAATGTCCCCACCATTAAGCAACACATGGCTAGAATAATAAAAAGGCAATGTAATCACAGCCCCAGGGAGGATTGGGAAATGGCAGGCAGGCGTGTGTATTTGGAGATGAAGGTGCCCCTCGAGCTGGGAGGGGAGACCCTGAGGCAGCTTGTGTGGAGTTCCTGCATGCGGAGCCTGGCGCAGAGAAATGGGAAGCAGGAGCTCTGGTCACTGAGAGCCTGGCTGAAGGAGCTGAGGTTCGGGTGCCTAGGTCTGTACCAGTTCAACCACTAGACGATCTGCCTCCTGGGACACCTCTTTGCCCTGGGCAGTTGCTAGCTGAGATGCTACAGTAGAAGTTGCTAGAATACAGATTCTGAGCAGAGGAGCAGAACAGAGCCTATCTAAGTGGAACAGATAGAAAGAATGACAGAATAGCCAATAGATTTTAAGCAAAACAAAACTTTACATTTTTTTCATTTTGTTTTTTGATTTTTTGGCTTTTTTTTTTTTTTTTTTTTTTAAAGTACTGGGGATTGAATCCCGGAGTGCTTAACCACTAAGCCACAGCCCCAGCCCTTTTTTATTTTTTATTTTGAGACAAGTCTCACTGAGTTGCTTAGGACCTTGCTAAGTTGCTGAGGCTGGCCTCAAACTTGCCATCCTCCTGCCTCAGACTCCAGAGCTGCAGCGATCACAGGCATGTGCCGCAATGCCTAGCTATGCATTTTGACCCTGAAATCCTATCTCTAGGAGTCTTTCAGAAATACTCATACTCAAACCAAAAGTGTGTGTGTGTGTGTGTGTGTGTGTGTGTGTGTATGGAGAGAGAGAGAGAGAGAGAGAGAAAGAGAGAGAGAGAGAGAGAGAGAGAGAGAGAGGCTTTTCTTGTCTGCAATGCTGAAAATCTAGTGGCACTATAATAGAGGAACAGTTAGTGAGATCAGGGCATATCCACTGTGGCATACTTGACAGCTAATAAAACACAATAGTTATTTCTAGATCATCACAGTTTCTGTAGAAACAGACCGTGGGACCAAGATAAGAATGCAAAGAAATGGGAGGGGTGCAGGTGTGGCTGCAGGGGCACAGAGAAGGGAGACGGGACAGTAAAGGCAGCTGGTCACCACTGTGGGCAAGTAGACCTCTGTCCTCCTGGGAACCTCATGGAAATATCAACAGAGTTATCCCACCCAAGTTGCAAGAGAGCTGATGTGATTATGTACCGATTCCTGAGCCTCATCTGAGAGGGCTGCTTCCTGCACCATGAATTCACTGAAACTCTGGCCGTCCTTGCTTTTGGCAGAGCCACGGAGAAAGACCTTAAGCCACAGGATGCAGACCTTGGCAGCTAGAGGCAGACGCACACACTAAAGCAGCCGGCCTCCAAAATGCAAGCCAGGCACCCACAGTACCTGCCAAATACAACCACAGTCATGCCTCGCTTCCGGATGGGATATGTTTTGAGACATGTAGTGAGCATCATGGAGCCCGCTGACACAAACCTAGATGCTATCAGTAATACACATCTAGGCTATATGGTAGAGACTATTGCTCCTAGGGCCACGAAGAACAAAACAACACGGGAGTCAATCAAGCACAAAAGAATCGAGAGATGCAGAAGCTGGGTGCCATGGTGCTTGCCTTGTAATCCTAGCATCTTGGGAGGAGGATCGTGAGTTCAAAGCCAGCTTCAGGAACTTAGTGAGGCCCTAAGCAACTCAGTGAGACCCTGTCTCTATAAAATACAAAATAGGGGCTGGGGATGTGGCTCAGCATTTGAGTACTTGTGAGTTCAATCCTCAGTACCAAAAAAAGAAAAAAGGAGGACCTCATATTGGTTTAAACCAGGTTTGACTGCCATATACATTTGTGCCAACTTTACCTAAAGCCTTTAGGTTTTCATTGTGGATCATCAGTGAGGCAAAGGGACTATCTAAAACCAAAACCAGCAGGTCAAGAAATCAGAGCAACTCAGGCCTCATAGAATGATACAGCCTTAGCATTTTACAGTAACCACACAGAAGCCACCTGGACCCAGTTGCTTCTGTCACTATACAGCAGCTCTTGGTGTCACAGTCTAAACATTATGGGCAGACACCCACCCCCAGGGATCTTGTGAAAATGAAGATTCCTATTCAGCAGGTCTGGGGTCATGGTATGGTTTGGATATGGTTTCAACGTATCCCCCTAAAGATTCGTATGTTGGAACTTGGTCCTTAGTGAGCCAATGTTGAGAGTTAGGTAGGACCTGTAAGAGTTGGAGACTACTAAGAGGTCATTGAGTGACTGAGGCACAATCCCTGGGGATCATGGGTTCCTAGTAGTTTTCTGGCTTCTTGTTTGGGATATGATTGCTTCCTTACACGCATGCTCCTTCCATGAAGTGATGCAGCCTAGAGGGCCCTCAACAGAGCACAGCCAATGTCAGTGCCCTGAACCTCAGTGTCAGTGTCTCAAACCTCCAAAACTGTGAGCCAAATAAACTTACTTTCTTTATAAAGTCAGCCTGCCTCAGCTGTTTCATTATAGGAAAAAAAAAGAACAAATACAAATAGGGCCTGAGAATCCGCATTTCTCACACCTTCCTGGGTGAGGCTGATACCTCTTACCAGGAGACGGAGCTTTGACTAGTGACACCGTAAAGTCATTCAATTGAACTGAAATGGGTCTCCATATAACTTCCACCTATCAGCCATGGCAGCCACAGAAAACATGTCAAATTGTCATATAAATCATCAGGTTCCTTCGATCAGGTGCCAGCAGGGAGAACATGACAGAGCAGGGCTATGGTGACAGAGGGGAACCCAAACAGAAAAATATATTTCTCTGGTCCTTGAGAAGGTGTAGATCAGGACCAGAGAGCAAATAAAGGTTGTGTGAGAGAAAAGGGGAGGAGCAGTTACCCAGATGTGACTGCCAAACACTATTTTATAACCTGGGTGTCAGGAGGTTCCAGGCAAAGAGCACAGGCCCCATTCAGAGGAATCTGGGCAGTAGCAGACTGGAAAGAGTCTACAATCTGTATGGCAATAGAAGTCAAAGTCATGGTTACTTCCAGGGATGGGGCATTGATGCAGAAAAGACACAACAGGGAAGAGGCACAGGTTACAAACATCCTATAGGTTGATCTGGGCCATGGTTTCATGGGTTTTGAATATATAATAAGTCATCAAAACACATGCTTAAGATTAATGAGGTTAGCTGGCACAGTGGCACACGTCTGTATCCCAGCAGTTTGGGAGGCTGAGACAGGAGGATTGTTCAAAGCCAGCCTCCACGAAAGCAAGGCACTCAGCAACTCACTGAGACTCTGTCTCTAAATTTAAAAAAGAAAATTTAAAGATGAATCTGACTATGTAGTTGTCATATCTCAATTGAAATTTGGGAGAGATTTTTCCATGAACCTCAACAGTGGAATTCGGTAGGTGAGCCAGACCTTAAACCCTCCAGAGCATTGTCTAAGGTCTCAAGGAAATGACAAACTGCCTAAAGGGCTGCAGTCACACACTGTGCCTTCACCAAACTGAGCTAACTAGGGGATGTGACTGCACCCTGGGTGTGACAATTAAGCAGATGAGATTTGTACCAAGGTGTCTCATGATTTCAGTCACATGAGATGTCTGTGAAAGATGCCATTTGGCAAAGACCATCCCCTACCCCACAAAAATCTGTTCTGGTCGCCCTTCTTAATCACAGGTTATTTATTTGAAGCAGTAACGTGCTCAAGATTAGCACTAATTTTGACCTCTGAGATGTACGTAAGCGGAAGTGATTAAGACCACTGCAAGTTCTCCCTTAAAAGACAGCTATGCCCTTCTTCCTCCTCTCCTTCACATTGCTGCCTGCAGATACAATGGCTGGCGCTCCAGCAGTCTTTTTAGATTATGAGGACAAGGAAAGTTGTTTGGGGGTGGAAGAAGACGTAGTCCCTGATAATTTCATCAAGGCTCTTAGATGCTTATTGAACCTGAGAAAGAAAACTGTCTTTCTTATTGAAACACAATCATTTCAGATTCTTTTTTTTCTGCCATTTATACACAAATCGAATCCAAAGAGGTTCCCTTTGTCTGTATGTAATGGACCCCAAATCTCTCAGGGGAGTTCACATTGGCCCATACTGGCTGTGTGCTCTGGACCTGGATAAGGAAGGGATCAAGGAAATCCATACCATGCTACAGCCTGGAAAAACTGGGGTTCAGGAATGCAGACCACACAATGATCACCAGCTATCCCAACATCCTCTCCAATATAGGTCCTTCCACCAAGATGAAATCTGTTTCTCTACCCTCTAATCTTGGTTGGCCCAATGACGTGCTTTGGTCAGTAAGGCAGCAAGAAAAGTGACTGGAACAGAGATTTGAACAGCTCTTGACATGGGGACTTGCTATTTTGTGACTCTCGGACCCGTAAGATGTCCATGTGAATGAGCTCCGGCTAACCACGGGGAGGATGTCAGAGCATGTGGGTTAGTAAGGGCTCTCTAGAGAGGAACAGAAACAGTAGCATGCAATATGTAATTACAAAAGGGGATTTATGAGGTTGGTGGACCCATGCTGGAGAGTCCAAGCATGGCCGTCCCCAAGCCATTCTGGGACTACCCAGAGAAGAGTACTGCTCTCCAGAGAAAACTGGTAGCTGCTCAGTTTACAACCGCAGGATCCTCAGATTGAGTGGGATGGGTGATGCAGCCCTGCTCTGAGGCTGAAGACCTGGAAGTTCCCAAGAGCAGCTGGTGCAAATGCAAGTGAAAGGCCAAAAGATCTAGAGTCTATGCCCATGGGTGATGGTGGCAGGAAACAAACACACACACACACACACAAATGTGCTCTCAAGAAGAACTGAGCTTGCACGCATATGCAAGCTGCTCTCTTCTCTTCATTTTTGATCCATTGAGGCTCCCACTGTATAGGACTGTGCCATCCAGGTGGCTGACCCACGTGTCAATCATCTCTAGAAACACTTTCACAGCACACTTAGAAGTGTGCTTTAAGGATTTCCTAGGCAACTCTCAATCGGGTCAAGTTGACAGCCAAGTCTGACCATCACAGCACAGGTAGAGAAGCCTCTTGTAGCCCAGACACCATAGCAGAAGAGCCACTTGGCTGAGCCACAGACTAGTGAGAAAAATGGTGGTTGCTTGAGACCAGTAAATCTTGGGTGGTTTGTTAGATAGTAACAAGCTGAATGATACAGGGTAGCTGGGGTTTGAAGGGCAAAGTTCTGTCTCCTCTGCCTCACCCTGGAGCCAAGGCAGTGAGGAAAGAACCAGAATTGATCCAGAAAATACAAGAGAGTCCAACGCTGCGTCATGCCCAAGAGTCTTCCCTGTGCCCCTGCCATTGGTCCCAGCCTGGCCCATCTCTCAACTAGATGCCTCCTTCAGGAGCAAGAGGAGGCTGTCCAGAGCCATCTCCGCATTCTTCCTCAGTGAGGAGTAAGGGGGTAGCAGGTGGCCACAGGATGATAGCCTGGGAAGCATAGTTTTCCCAGGGCAAAGGGAAGCCTCAGTTCCAGAAGCCAGGGAAAGGGATGGGGGTGGAGGAAGGTGTAGCCCTTGGGGCTAGTTTATGCTTTTAAAACATGCAGATGTACAGAGAGACAGAACGAGTCTTTTCTATTATAAAATATGTGCTTAGCATATTTATGTCATAGTTTCAATGCGTGCTCTGAATTGAGTTAGTGCATTAGGGAAGGAGATTTCCTTTGCAGCTTTTGATAGACTTCGGTCTGTCTGCAGCCTGCTCATGGTCTTCGTGCATAAAAGGAACCATGGTGTCTGGCGGGGGAGTGACCTGCAGGGGGTGGGGGACTGGCTCTCAAGGCATGCCAGGCTCTCAGCTTCACTCTAATGAGCCCAAGAAGTGCCTCTGTGAGGGCGTTTCTTGCAGGAAGTCCCACTCAGAGGGACCGGGGCCTTGCTGCTTATTGGAGCAGCCCCCAGAAAGATGGGGTGCAGGGAAACTTGGAATACTGCTGGCTCCCTAAGAGCTGGCCTGGTGTGGCAGCAGCCTGGGGCAGGGGAACAGTGAGCTCTAAGGTTCAGCTGACACAAAAGACTCACCTTGCTGTGGCATGTGGTCTTGGCCCTCCTCTTGTCCCCACAAAAGTCCCTTTCATTTGTTTTCTGGCTCTTTCTCTCCTTCTCTCGCTTTCTTTCTCTCCCTCTCCTTCAATCTCTTTCCTCCAACTTTTTCCATCTTAATTGGCCATAACACAGAGCCGAAATTCTTTTTACTATCAACTATATTTGTTGAATACAGTTTTATGTTTCTTGTTCTTAATTTTTAAAGTGGATGAGCTGAACACTTTATTGTTTTCTTTCAAAAAAAATAATAATGTTATCTCACAGCAATAGTCCCTAAGGCTCTTCACAAACAGTCCAGTTTCCTACTCAAGCATATGACTGGATTACATGTCCCCTTCAGTTTGGGTGTTACTCCTGGCCAAGTAACTTGTTTGGGTTAATTATCTGTCACCTGTTTGGGCCAACTGGATTCGAATACTCCTGGGTGGAGGCAAATAGCCACCAGGCTTCAGAGCTATGGGACACATTGTTTTCCTGCTGTTGCAGAGATGTGGGGGGCTTCTGGGAGTGGGGGTGAAAAGGAAGGTTTTCTCAGTCTGGATTCCAAATGATTGCAGTGCATATGTTCTCCCCACCAGCCCATGTCTGGCATGGATCATGAGTAAGGAATAAGCCTTATTACACTAAGCCACAGAGTTTGTTACTGCAGTGTGGTCTTACCTAGTCTGACTGATGTAATCATTTTGCCACAAATCATTTTAGTTTGAGCATCTTCTCTAATAAGAAATCATTTCCTATGATTCCCAAATTATTATCTATGTTCGTGTTTAAAACAAATTGAGGGGGGTGGGGCGCTCAGGATCCCTTTGAAAATCTGATGAAACTTTGAGCTCCCTCTATCCAAACATAGATGCACAGGCAAAGTTTTGCACACAGTTGTAGGTATTCATGCTCTCTGGGGCATGAACGACTTGTCTGTTCTAGAAATTGATGAGTCACCATCACCATTCTGCTGGGCAATTTTCATCCAAAGGATGAGTGGGATGAAGTCTTCTTTCCTATTCCACCTTGCATCTGCCTCAAGAACATGAAGCCATAACAGACAGGTCCAAAACTCTGACAGTTCTACTAGCATTCTAAAACTCTTTTTTTTTTTTAATATTTATTTATTTTAGTTTTCGGTGGACACAACATCTTTGTTTGTATGTGGTGTTGAGGATCGAACCCGGGCCGCACGCATGCCAGGTGAGCGCGCTACCGCTTGAGCCACATCCCCAGCCCCAACTACTAGCATTCTAATGTAAAGAAGCCACGCATTGCCAGAGTCTTGGCAATCATTGGAATATAGATGATTGATTTCCACGAAAGTCCCCGCCCCGCCCCCCGGAGGGAATAAACATCAACAGGGATGTCATGGCAGCAGACAGGGGTTTGGGACACTTCTGGAACCACATCTCCAAAACCCCTTGACAGGGAAGAACTGAAAGTAAGGGGAAGCAAGGAGTTTAGACGGAATGCAGTGACAAAGCACTTGACCATGACCCCATAGGCTTGTCCTTGTGGATTTCTTTGTTGCTGCTAAGAGCATTTCCCTAGTCTGAGACATGATGCATCCTTCATTTGGAGGAAAAAACTCTTTATTCAATATCACATATGTAAGATCTTTTTGCCTTTTTGAATGTCACTCTGATCATTTGTGCAGCCTAAGTTACTAACTGGAAAAATCCACCAGTGTCAGAACTGGGAACAAATGTCCCCCATGAAGAGGATGCTTAAAGTGTCAGTCCATCCATAGACGAATCACCAAAATCTCTTGGATACATCTGGGCCCTGGAAAACATCACAAGCCAAGTGAAGGAATCCATCCAATGAGATGGGACAGGAAATTTGACTTTGGTTGTTCTCTTATCTATTTTCTGGCTCTCTTCTTTCTCCCACTGACCCTTCATTCAGGTCCTTGGTCCCCAAAGCACACTATTGCTAGAATTGCCCCTCTTTCTCACTCCAAATCTCACTTTCTCTGTGTAGCTGAATGCCAGAAGGGTGTTTCAAAGAAAGCAATTTTATGGGACTAATTCGCACTACAGTATGAGTGATTGGGAACTCCTTTATCCTTAATCACTGAAACAAAAGTACGTCTCAAACTAGCTCTTAACATCACCATGTTAGGGCTGTGTGTGTGTGTGTGTGTGTGTGTGTGTGTGTGTGTGAGAGAGAGAGAGAGAGAGAGAGAGAGAGAGAGCACATATGTGTGGCTTCCAGGCATTGTAGGCAGGAAAAACAGCAGCTCTCGGTAGCCATGGGTCACTAAATCCAGTGTCCCTGAAGCCAGAGGATGATCAAGAACAGAAGCAATGACACCAGAATCACACAGAAATCTCTTGTGATGAACGAGGGGCATTGTCTGCACAGCGGGCTGGCATCTTGGGAAAGGGAAACCCTTATTTGAGGGAGTGGGAGGTTGGGGATAAGAAGAATAGATTTTTCATTCCTTAAAAACCACTCGTGGAATATAAAATTAGTCACAGCCCCTTGATACTGGGTACAGAAATCAAATTCACATGGTGCCTAATTCTGCCTAAACACACAGCTCTCTGTGCCCTGGAGCTATGTCCAGAGGTCTGACAGACGAGACAGTCTTCACTTTCAATCCTTCCAACTGGGTGAGGATGCGCCTCCCTCCTTCCCCCCCTCCCTCCATCCCTCCCTCCCGGAAAGAGGCCAGGTGCCAAAGGGGACGTTATCATCTCTCCCTTCATTCAGAAGCTTTGTCTGCAAGATTGGAAAACGGCTAGCTGGTATATTTCGAGGGATCAAATAATTAGTTCTCTTGGAATCTCGTTTTAGATTTTAATTCTTAGTCTTGAAGCCAAACTAGAGAGCAGAAATTTCTATCTGCGGCTGGAGGGATTCAGTTTCAGCACACTAAAAAAAGGCCTTGCTTCGGAGGCATTTTTCCATGCATGAATCAAATTATTCCAGCTGGGTTTTACCAACACGTAGGTAATCAAAACCTACTTTCACTTGCTATTTTATTCTTTATTTACTAGTTCTATAAATACTATGATGGGTGTGCTTTTATATTGGGGCAGGGAGGAGTTGGGGGAGCAGCAGCTGTTTGCAGCCATGCTGATGTAGTGTGTGTGTGTGTGTGTGTATGCATGTGTGTGTGTGTATGTGTGTGTTTGGGGGGGGGGGACAGGCCTGCCACCATCACCACATCTGCTGAGAACCCATCTCGGCCATTCCTGTCTTTGGGCTCCCGGATGTGGCCACCAGTGTCCCATTTATCATACCTGTATAGAGCATCTTGACCACCCTTTTTTTTCCTCTAGGCTGAGAAGGTCAACCTGATTTCTCAGAAAAGGGTACCCAGGGCTGGAAAGGAAATACAAATAAAATACTATTAAAATTCAGGGAGGCAGCAGATGAGTATAAACTGCAGATAATTCCAGCCCAGACTGGTACATCTAGAAGCGGCATCTGGAGCAAAAGAGGGAACTTAAGATGAGGGGTTGCCCTTGATGGCCCCCAGCTCTGATAGCTGATGATTTGATGAATTATACTTGTGCTCCGGGCCCCAACGGATAAACCAGGATTAAGGGGTGAAGTGCCAGGGAGGCAGATTCTGCCTCAGCATCAGGATGAATTTGATAAAGATTAGAGTTGTCTAAAAATGAGTTGGGCTGCCTTGGGGGTAGCAAGTGCCCTATCTCAGAGATTTTTTTCCAAACATAGGATGACCCTGAGAAGCAGTCATAAGAGGGAACTCAAAGCTCTGAGGAAGGTTACATTGAGTGGCAGTTAATGCCCTCTCCAACTCCGGAAGCTCACAACCTCTGCTTCTGGGATGCTGAACTTCCAAAGGATGTTTTGCATTGTTCCTCGGGCTCTCTGCCACCTTCCCTAAATAGACACAACTCCTTTTGCCTATGGAGATCAGAGACCTTCTGGTTGGGGCCAGCAGAGAAGCACATAAGCAAAGGAGAGTGCTATAGCTTGAATATGACATGTCTCTCAAAGGCCCATGTGTGAAAGCCTTGGCTGTCATCCTGTGGAACTACTGGGAGGTAGTGGAACCTTGAGGAGGTGGGGCCTAGTGAGAGGAAGTTAGGTGATTGGGGGCGTGCTCTTGAAGAGGACATTGGGACCCCAGTCCCTTCTTCTCTCTTTGTTTTCCACCTGCTCTTCCCACAAGGCTCTACCATGATGTGCTGCCCTGCCACAGACCTGAAGCAATGTGTCCAATTGACCATGGATTGAAATTTCTGAAACCATAAGCCAAAATAAACCTTTTATGTTTTTAAGTTGATTACCTCGGATATTTGTTATAGTGACCGAACACTGACTAACAGAGGACACAACCCAGACTGTTTCCTCATCTCAAGTCATTATATTCTTGACAATTATTCTGAGTACTACAAGTGGGAGTGGGGTGAGGAGGGGACAGCTGAGTCAGTCAAGGACATCTAGGCACTGTTCTTCTGCAATAAGGTTTTTATAGATAAAATCAAATTCAGATAGTGTGAGCCCTCAATCCAATGACAATTTTCAGTAGAAGAAGAGATAAATTGGGCACAAACACAAAGAGAAGGACAAGGCCATGTGAAGATGAAGGCAGAGATTGGAGTGATGTGTCTATAAACCAAGAAGTGCCAAGGATTGCCAGTAACCACCTGAAGCTGGGAAAAGTGAGGAACGATACCCCTCTAGGGTATTCAGAGAGAACATGGCCCTGCCAGCATGTTGATTTCTCACTTCTAGCCTCCAAAACTGTGAAAGAACAAATTTCTATAGGTTTAAGCCATCCAGTTTGGGGCACTTTATTACAGCAACCAAGGGAAACTTATACAGCCAGGTTGACAGCTGGCTTTCCCAATAGCTGCAGTATGACCACCTCTGTCTGGCTGCTCGTGAATCCTTAAGTGATCCAGATTTCAGTGTATTAAATATCTTTGCTACAAGAGAAGGCAGCATCACCTCATGGGAGTAGCCTCAGAATAAGAAAATGACCCCAACCTGAAGTAGAGGCCTCTTTCACCTTCAGTTCTCAGAAGGCAGCCATAATGACCTTCAGGCCCATCCCAGGCCTGTAATCTGGACATACCTGTCTTAAAGGTATCACTGTTTGGGCAAGTTGACAATCTCACATTCACTAGAGTGAATAATCTTCACTATCCCCAGTGAAGATCTGCGGGGGGGGGGAGGGGGCAGGTACAAATTGAAACAGCCTGCAGTCCACACACTGTAAAAAATTTCAAGTCACCAACCAATTGTCATAGTCTATTTTCTAGTGTTATATCTGAATATCTGAGACTGTGTGATGTATGAAAGAAGAAGAAAATTCATTTCTTGGAGTTGTGGAGGCTGAGGAGTTTAATAGCACAACACCGGCACCCGCTCAGCATCTGGTGAGGGCTTACTTGCTGCATCATAACATGGTGGAGGCATCACATGGTGAGACAGAGCAGCTCAGGTATCTCTTCTTCTTATAAAGCTACTAATGCCATCACAGAGACCTTATCCTCATGACAACCTCTAATCCTAAGTACTTCCCCAAAGTTCCACCTTCAAATACCATCATCATAGGAATTTTCTTGAGATTTGCCACTCTCTTTACTGTCACAATGGCAACCAAATTCCCTTACATGAATTTCAGGGTACATGTTCAAAGCATAGCACCAGTGTCTTCAAAACGGAAATATTTTATATTAAAATATGCTTTGTAATTCTTTCATCAATTAGAAACTCAGGCCTCACCTGCTATGGCAAAGAAGCAGTGGTCCTTTTGGGGTCTGGACCTACCCATCCAGCTTTCCACAACCCCAGTGTTTCCTATCACTTTCTGCCATTAAGGCCAGCCATCAATTGTCAAAAATCATTTTATTTTTATTGCATGGGTCTGATGTGTACCATTAAGAGGAGAGTGAGATATTTCATATACTCATGTCTCTATTAAAGGTATAAAAAAAGAAAGGGCTGTGTCTTTAAAGGCAAATAGGTGTGAACGTGTACCTTCATGGAAGTATAGACTCTTCTTACATAATTACTATGCAAAGTGTTTCTGCACAAAACACAACAAAGCCTAGGTTGCCATTATGGAAAGCGAAGGAAAAGAAAAGAAAAACCAGCCTGCTCAGTCACTGACACCCCTGCTCTGTCCTTTTAGGGGGTTGACTTTGTAATCCCTGTTGAAAAAAAACTAAAGGGTGTTCTCGAATCTTCTCTTCTCAGGTTTTCAACGAGAAGAGTCGGAACCAGGGTTCTCTCAAATCTTTCTCCAGTCTCCTCCATCTTCAACAGGATTTTTTTTTTCAGTGTAAACTTGATAAATTTGCAAGAGGCCACTTCCCCCTTTAAATGGCTTTTATGGTCACTGCCACCTACAAAATAGAGCAAAATGCTGTCAGTCAACAGCTGCCCCTTTCCTGGCACCTTCAGTTCTCCAGGCTTCTGGCTTGGCTCAGCCCAAATCATCTAACTGAGCCTGCTGTCCCAACACTCTGGATATGTTTACTGCTCCATGCCTTTGAGCTAGCTTCTCCTTGGATTCTGAATGCCTTTCTTCATTGAGGTCTTGAATTCACCCAACTCAGAGGCTTAGGGATGTCATGGCAGATTCCCAGATATCAAATTGTCATCAGGTCTCTAGATCCCTTGCAAGATGACTTCAAGACCTCAGAGTATTTCATTGTACCATCCTGAAGGATTTACTGTGCCTCTTCCAAATAAAGGGCACCACCAAATCTTGACCTAGCCTCTGGGAGCAAAAAGAGGACTCCCAGGAGGCAGGGCTCACTCCCACCCCTACAGGGACAGCAGCTGAAGACTGAGGGTCCTGGCAGATTGTGTGTTTGAGCCCAGCATTGGGGATATTGGCCCCAGTCCTCAGAAAACTCACTAAGTTACACTGTTTGGGAGTCTCTGAGTTTTGGAATCAATCCAAGATCAAACCACATAATTTCAGTGGTAATTATTTGAGGGGAGAAAACTCCTCGAACCTCAGAGGCAATAAAACCCCAGTGACCTGGAAACACAGACACAGCTGTGGGCAGCAGGGCAGTCTAGGGCAGCAGGCAGACTGCCAATTGGGCGGGTAGGGACAGGCATTGGTGAAGAGTGGACTGGAACAAAGATAAGAACTGTAGAAACTTTATGGAAAAGGAAGGAGTCTGTGTGCTCCTGGAATTGCCACCCAAACAATTGATACTTCCTTTCCCACGATGTAACCTCCATCTGCTAACAAACTCCTATTCACTGGTTATGCCCCAGTTGAAATGCCCTCTCTTTGGGGAAGGCTGCCCAAATTCACTTCCCTTTTCCTGTCTTCCAACTGGATGGCTTTCACAGTACTTTTGCTGCCTATAGTACATCGCAGTAGACAATCCATCAGACAGCCCTCCCCTCCAGAATCCCTTGCCTCCTCAAATTGGGCTTCACTTGCCCCATGACTCATTCACATTTCTTGGTTTTGTTTTTGTTTTGTGCTAACCCTTTGATTAAAAAGCCAATTCTCCTTCTCAGTTGTTCTGTGCCTCAAACCACACACTTGGAACTTTCTAGAAGGAACTTGTCCCCCGAGCCCAAGCAGATTCAATTCCTCTTTTCTCCATGTTCTCCAGCTGTGGACCACTTCAGCTACTCCCACACACAGCCCTGGCTTCCAGAACTACAACCTAGGCCCAGCTTCATTGCACAGTGTAGGAGGGCAAGGCACCCCAGCAACGAGGGCCATTCCCACCTTCATGCTTCTATGGCTCTTTGTTCTACATCTCATTTCTAGTACTTTCTTGAACCTTTGTTCCTGTGTCTTTCATAACTATCTATGTTTCTCAGAGGCTGAGAATCTGTTCTATCTTTCTGGGTCTCTTCAGAATTTCACATGGGGCCTGACAATGAACAAGTTGTGATAGATGGTATTATTTGTCCATCATTCTTTACTGTTTGTCACTGACACTGCTTACTGTGGTCAAAATATATCTCCCCATCCTCTGACTTTAAGCTTGGCCATGGAAATTGCCTTGGTCAATGACAGAAGTTAAAGCTTTAAGTATCTGCCAGCCCTCTTGAAGATTCAGCCTTCTGTTATAAAAAGAGCATGTCCCAGGCAGCCATTATTATTTTAGCCTGGGCTGGTCTTGGATTGAATCCATGTGAGACAAACATGAACCCACACAGAAGCCTGGATTCAGATCTAGTACAGCTTGAATTGTAGCCAACCTGCAGGTCTGCAAGTGTGCAATCAATGTTTGCAGTTATAAGTTTGCCAAAATTAGAGAATTGTTTGTCACACAGCATGATTATAGAAAAAAAACTAATACACAGAACCAGAGAGGCTGGAGAAGGGCCTGGAATCACTTAATTTAGTCATCCATTCTCCCATAATATCCTGAGTCCCTAAGTACCAGTTTTGAGGCATAAATCAATGGAGGATGAATGAGTGAAAGATTTGAGAGTTGTTTGTTACAAGGCATGATTACAGAAACAAAACGAATACATGGTCTTTAAGTAACACTTTTGAGGGATAAACCAATAGAGAATGAATGAATGTAACACTCTTCCTTCAGACAGCCAGCTCAGCTCCAAATATAGTTGACATTGCAGTGGTCCCCAGATATGTTCTAAGACATTCTGCGGATGCCTGAGACTGCAAGTAGTACCAAGCTCTATATTAACTATGCTTTTTCCTGTACATACAGACTTATGATAAACTTAATTTACAAATTAGGCACAATAAGAGATTGACAACAAGAACTGATAATAAAACTGAACAACTATAACAATAATAAAAATATGTAGCCGGGTGTGGTGGTTCACACCTGTAATCCCAGCGGCTCAGGAAGCTGAGACGGGAGGATCTCGTGTTCAAAACCAGCCTCAGCAAAAAGTGAGGTGCTAAGCAACTCAGTGAGACTCTATCTCTAAATAAACTACAAAATAGGGCTGGGATGAGGCTCAGTGGCCAAGTACTCCTGAGTTCCATCCCTGATATATATATATATATATTTAAAATTCACAAATTGTTGAGGAATATTCCATTCAATATTTTTGGATCATAACAGAGACCATGGGAAGCAAAACTATAGATGAAACCTGTGGTAACCCAGTACTTTTCAAAGCGTGCACCCCAATCCAGCTGCTTCTACCTCACCTGGAGCTTGTTAGAAATGCAAATTATTCAGCTTTTCCCCAAACCTGCTAAATCAGAAACTTTGGGGCTGGTGGGGGCAACCACCTGTGTTTTCCCAAACACTGTGGGTGATCCTGATGCACACCTGAGTTTGAAAACCATTACAGAACTAGAGCAGCTTCCTTCAAGTGAGGAACCATTTCTTAAAATGAAAAAAAAAAAAAAAAAAAAAAACCACCCAGAATTTGAAATGATGGAGCCCAATTGACAGAATGTCTTGACCTTTTCCAACCCCCATATTATTGTAGGTGCACTGAGATTTTCCATCCAGGCCTAGAACCTTGTAGTCCAATGATTGTCAATTCTTAACTGCATAACAGAATTTCTTGCTGAGAGCCATTGCCAAGTAGGAATGACGCATCGCAATTTCTTTGTCAGCCTACTCCATGTTGCTTAGAGGGAGGACTCTCCATGGTGGACCCAGGTCATTTGCAGTGACTTTGCATGAAATGTGACCTTGCTCAAGGACCAGGGCGGATCCGAGTTTAGGGTGGATCAGGGTTTAGGGCGTTCGGGTTTAGGGTGGTTCCAGGTTTAAGGTGATTCCTGCTAGGAATAGGGCGTATCCTGCTGCCTCAAGCGCCCGCCCGCTCCTTGAGTTCCCGTTGAGTTCTCGTGGGATTCAGAGAGTATTTTGGGATGCAGAGCCCAGTGGAAGTGTGGATTTGCCCAGAACGTGTTTGTAGAGTGCCGGTGCGAGTTCGGGAATAAAGAATTGCTGTTTGAATCTACAAGGCTGTGAGTGGCTCCTGATTTTGTGCCCAGCCAGACTGCGGCAATTTCTTGAAAGGTTTTTTAAAAATTCCGATACCCAGACTGCACCCTGACTAACTACAACAGACCCTCTGAGGGTGAGAGCCAAACATCGGAATTGTTTAAAGCTCTCCAAAGTGATTCCAACGTGCAGCCAAAAGGGAGAAGGATATTTCCTTTTTTTAACGGATGGGCTACCTGCAGCTACCTGCGCTCATCTGTTACCATGCAAGGCACTGTGTGTCCTCTGCCCCAGCTTGACAGAATTGAAAAGCTCCTTCGATGGCATACAGCTTGGTGCATTTGCAGCAAGTTAAAGAGACTGGATCCAACTGGGGAGGCTTTGGGGAAGCACAGAGCATGGGCTGCAGGGCAATGGAGTGATTCCATTTTGTCATCCATTCTCCCAACATATCCTGAGTGGCGTGCACTTGCCAGGCAGCGTGCTGAGTTCATGCACATCTCACCCGTGGCAAAAGCGAGGCGAACAGACAAGAGAGTGAGGGCCTGTGTCTGGCTGAGAGGCCCCCAGGGGAGCTTGAGCACTGAAGCACCAGTTTTACGGTACTGGGTTCCCAGCCAGGATGCAAGAATCCAGGCCCCTCTCTGGAGGCCGCCTGGCTGGCTGACTTCTATCTGCAGCCAAGACGGGAGGGAGTCGGGTGGCTTCATTTCCCCACTTCCCTCTTTGGCATGAGCTAGGTACTGGGAGCAGGGGCTTTCTCCCTAGGAGGTCTCCCCTTTGCTGTTCCCTTGGCCCTCCAAAACTCTCTGTAAGCCTCCTCCTGGCCCCTGAAGAACCTTTGCTTGCTGAGCTCTCCTGGCTGTATCCCCAAAAGCCACCCTTGAGCTGTAGATTCCCGGGCAAGTGGTTTCTGCAGGAAGGCTCCTGGAGGAATCTGGTAAGGGATGGAAGGAGCAGAACTGGAGAGGGGATGAAGCCATTTGAGTGTGCAACGTCAGGCCCACTTTGTCATCCTGATCTTGCCAGAGCAAGGCGAGAGTGCCAGGCTTTCATATTCCTGTCCCCATCAGTTATTGGTGACCAGCTTAGAACCACCATGCAGCTGGGCTGAGGAAACAAACTCGCAGGGCCTCCAGCAACCCAACAGCAAGTCTGCAAAGGAAGACTCACAGGAAAAGCCACCCCAAAGCTGCATGGAAGGGCAGGCAAAAATGGCAAGGGCCACAAGGATCCAATGTGGGGTCGCCAGAGTTTGCAAACAAAAATCCCAGATGGCTAATAACTTCCAAATTTCAGAGAAACAACACATTGTTTTTTGGCATAAGTATACTGCCATGTGCTCTTTGGGACATACTTATACTTTCTTTGCTATTTTTTATTGGTTCTTCTTAGTTATACATGACAGTAGAATCCACTTTGATAAAATTATACTTTTAAAACTTATGTGTTTATTGAAAATTCAAATGTAACTGGCTGTCCTGGATTTTAGCTGGCATGGCAGCCTCGGGGCATCTGGTGGAGTACTGACCAGGTTTGCCTGCATAAGCAGCAGGGTAGCCATTTTGGTTGCTCAGATGCGCATGACAAAGGGGTACCCATAAGTGCTTTTGCTTGGATTCTCCTCCTTTCCTAATTATGTTGCTGTGCTTTGTCCTCTGCAGTCACTAGCATTTCCCTAGGCGACCTTTCACAATATTGGGGATTCTTGGCCATTGCATCATAGCTAAGGACAAAGTTTGAGACTTCAAAGATAGTAGAGAAAGCGGCATCTCATTGGCCCCCTGGGTACTTCTGCATTAAACTAGGGCTATGAGACTATCCCAGCACCACCTGATCCCAACTCCTGGGGCAAACAGAAGCCCAGATGCTCAGTCTGGCTACCTTGCCTCAGAAACCAAGGTGCTAATGCCTTTAAACCAGCATGAGCCTCAAGCCCTGAGCTGCCTTGTCATTTGGTCAGCCTGACCCTTTCATTAAATATTTTTGCCTCCTTTCATCAGTCTTTAAATAATGAAAAGAGGGCTCCAATAGTTCTGGAAGTTGTCCTGATAGTTGGCAGGTCCTGAAAATAGGTTGGGATTGATTGATTGTGGTTATAACCAGTAGGCCCCGCCGTGGGCGCCCCCGGCCCATGCAGAATATAAAATATACAAACAGCAGACAGGGAACAAAGCCAAGACTATGGCTCTTTACTTTGATTTGCAATCGGCTCCCTTGAATTCCCATGTATTTTGAAGACTCTGAGACTGAATAGGATCCTGCTCCATAGCCCTGGTGTCTGTCCCCTAGAATCCCGAGACCTCTAGGGCCAAGGGGGTAAATGTGAGGCTTGCACAGAGTAAAGGGAGAAGAAGGCAGTGGTCAGTTTGATGTTTGTGTGAAATTAACACGCGGCTGGGTATGACATTCCAGGAGGTTTTATTCACAATCATTTTTAGATGAATTAAAACATGGGCAGAATAAATCAAGTGCCTCTTGAATTACTCTAAATGCTGTCAAAGTCTTGTGGTATTTTAGAAAAGTACTTCCAGGTAGAAGCTTTAGGCATTCCATTTCTAAAGTATATATTCTTAAAAAACACAGGATATAACTGGTTTCTGGAATTCATTGGAAAAAATCATAAGTCATTGTTTGAGGCTAGGTTCCCCCAGAAGCAGATTTTGAGATGAGAATTTGAGTATTCAAAGTGTATTTAGGGCATATCCCAAGAAGCACTGGTAGAGGAGTGAAGGAGTAAAACAGGGAAACAAAGATAAGTCATTGTCTTAGTCCATTTTTCTGTTACTATAACAAAATACCTGAGACTAGATAATTTATAAAGAATACAAGTGTATTTGGCTCATGGTTCTGGAGGCTAGGGCATCCAAGAGCATGGTGCCAGTATCTGGTCAGCATCTGGTGAGGGCCTTCATGCTGCATCATAATATGGCAGAGGCACTACATGGCAAGACAAAACAAGCACAAGTGCTACCAAGGCCCTAAGCTAAGTGCTATCTTGGCTCTCTCTCTCTCTCTCTCTCTCTCTCTCTCTCTCTCTCTCTCTTCTTATAAAGCCATTAGAACCATCAGGGAGCCCCATGTTCATGACTTCACCTAATCTTTATTACCTCTAGAAGGCCTCACTCAAATACAATTAACTTAAGACTTTGGGGATTGTTTCCAACACATGAATTTTGAGAGGAAACATTGAAAACATATGCTCAATGAAGCATGCATTATTGAGCAAATGGTGGGTAACTGGAACTTAATCCCATTGGGAAACAGTGAAGACTTAGGGTTGTTGTGTTTTTAATTTCCAAGCCATCTTGGACCACCAATACCTTTATCTCTATCTCTGGATACTTTGGAACATACAACAAAAATGAATTACTAGGAAAATGAAAGAACAAAACAAACAAAGTATAAGCTCCAATTTATGATGATAATGATGACGTTCAAGAGATACATCATTTTGATATGAACTTGCTATAGAAGTCCCCCAGATGCTTCCTCTCCGATTTCTGTACTTTCTGCAAACCAATAACAAACAGTTCTCAGGCTGGCACCAGTCCAGAAACCACACTATGAACATGCATGTCACAGCCCACCAGGGGGGAGAGGAAGCTAGGGTATTTATGGACCATCGAGCACATGGGCTGAGGCTTGCTCCTAGGGAGGGGCATCTGGAGGGAGGGTTGGGTATACTTCTGTGCATCTGTGCGTGAATGTGCATGTTCATGCAGGACAGGTCCTGGCAGCTCAAAGTACATGTGTATGCTAAAGGGTTAAGAACCAAAAATCTCTAAGGGTGGAGGTGCAGCCACATCATTTTAGATTCATAGGGCAGGAAGGGACCAGGAAAGTCCTTGGGCCAGTCTCTTCTCCTACAAGAGATGGAGAAACTTGTCCCTGAGCTAGGGCTGAGACCAAAGAGGGGCTCTTCCCCAGTTGCTTCTGTCTTGCGACCTTCACTTCCTTCTAGACATCTGCTTCCCTAGTTGCTGGCACCAGACTGACAACTGCCAACTGGGAGACAGGTGGTGTCCTTAGAGACAGGGCCAAAGCCCAGTGGGCAGGAGGCCTGGCTAAGCCTTTGTATGCCATTGATCTGCTGGGGAGTGGAAGAAAGGTCCAGGGATTTAGTGCAAAGCCAGAGCGCTGACACAGACCTCTTGGCTCGAACCTGCTGCATGACCCTCTGGTGCTGTTTCCTCATCCATAAAATGGAGATGCTAACCTGTGCCCTGCTTCCCTCACAGGGCTGTTGTAAGGATCAAGTGAGATGAAAGCAGAGGGAAAAAAAAGTTTTTTGAAAAGTTGAAAGTCCTCTGTGGCTGTCAACTCGGAGAGGCACTAATTATCCAGAGGTGAATCTTCTGGCACCCTCAGTTCTCAGAATACAGAGCTCAACTCAGTAGTGGCTTTAAAAGGCCTCTGATTAAATTCAATGCATGATCTTCATTTGGAGACTACATCAAAAAATTGATTGTCTAAAATATGTTATTGGGGCAAATGGTGATATTTGAATAAGATCTAAATAGTAGACAAGAGTATTGCGTCAATGTCAAATTTGGTCAATTTGGTCATTGTACTGTGGTTACATAGAAGAATGTGTATGTTCCTAAGAGGTACATGCAAAAGCACTTAGAACTAAAATGTTATGATGCCTGCAACCTACTCTCGTATGATTCAGCCAAAAAATAATTACAATATTAATAATAGCAAGAATACTGGTTGAGCATTCCTAATCCAAAAATCCAAAATTCAAAATGCTCCAAAATCTCACTAACACAATAGCACAAATGGAGAAGCTCACATTTGACTTCATGTGATGGGTCACAGACAAAACAAAAGTGCACTAAAAATGTGTGAAATTACCTTCAGGCTACATGTATATGGTATACATAAAACATAAATGAATTTTATACTTAGACTTGGGTTCCATCCAAAAGATCTCTCTTTATGTATATGCAAATAGACAAAAATTTTAAAAAATCTAAAATCTGAAACATTTCTAGTCCCAAGCATTTTGGATAAGGGATACACAACCTATAATAACAATAACATGCATGTATGTGCATGTGTATACACACAGAGAGAAAGAGAAAAGAAAACATGGTAAAATATTAAGAACAGTTTAACTTAGTGACTTGAATATATAGGAATATATACACTGATTTGGTAACTTCTCTGTAAGCTTGATTTTTTTCCAAAACAAAATAACTCTTATAATATCAGTTAATTGCCAGGCACAGTGGTACATATCTGCAATCCCAGTAAATCAGGAGGCTAAGGCAGGAGAATCGCAAGTTCAAAGCCAGCCTCAACAACTTACCAAGGCCTTAAGCCACTTAGAGAGATCCTGTTTCAAAATTTTAAAAAATAGAAAGGGCTGGGGATGTGGCTCTGTGGTTAAGCACTCCTGGATTCAATCCCCAGTATATAAGTCTCAGACTCTCTGAGCCACTATAAACATCATACTAATGCTATAGATACCATACTAGTGCTTTCTAGCCCCTCATTCACAGCTCATTGGCTCATATTCAACAGATTTATTGTTTCCCCTTCAACAGAAATTTCTAACAGAGTTGGCGATCTGATCGATCAGCCCGGAACAGAATTAGAAATAAATAAGTAGAAGGAGGTAAAGACAAATGTACTAACAACAGAAGATGTGGTAGTTGGTATAAGAATATCAAGAGATGGAACAAATGAACCATCAAAGCAGACACACAGCTGTCAAACTTTGATAGTGCAATGGATGCTATGATGCTAAAGGCTGGTTCTGGGAAGGTCTTCATTTGACAGACAGAGTGAGTGTGTGTGTGGCTTATCAGAGAATTCACAGCCAATGAGCAGTAGGGCACAAATTCATGTGTTGGTGGTTCTCTTTGCTCTGCTCTATGCTGAACACACACATGTAAAAAGGAGGTTGGTTCAATGTCTCTGTTCAACAGACAGGGAAACGCACCACCAAAATCTGTTGAAAACTTTTCATTTCTGATTGAAGAAGTAGCTATGGCAGACACTGTTGTTTGCCTTACTGTGGCCCTTTTCTTCCACTTCTTTTCTTCCTGTCAGATTCCACTGACCCTCCAAAGACTAAAACTACCAGATATTCACTTTCCCAGTCTTGTGTCTAGACCCTGCACATATAACTTTGTGGGATCTGAGGAAGAGGCTTCTGTGGAGCTTCTGGGGGAAAATCCTCTGATTGAAAAGGGTATGTAAGTAGAAACTTTGCTTTATGCCCTGCTTTGGACATGACTGGGTGAGGATACGATTCTTGGAACCATGCAAGTCATTTTCTGATCATGAGGAAACACAACAAAGATTAAAAAACAATATTCTGAGAACAAAGGAAAAGGATGGGAAGATCTTCTACTTTTAGTGGCCTGTCTAAAAGGTTGAATTAATCAACCATGCAACCAAATTTCTTGTTAGGTGTTCTCATTATTTGAATCAGATTCTGTTTGCTATTCTGTTACTTGCAGCCCAAAACATTCTTACATCACCCTGGGAGAGTATCAGTTTTCTAGAAACAACTATTTCTGCAGAGCCCTCCATTCTCCACCTTACCATGGGGAGTAAATTTGGTAAGTCTTGAACAAAATGTCAAAAGTGAGGGCCTCTTAAAAATCTGCATGGAGGAGAAATAAATGCACTTGGAGATATCTTATAAGAAGGTCAGCCTAATAGGGATTGTGATACTATCAATATATTGTTTTATAGGTCCTCCATGCCACTACCTCCCCAAACCAACTGTATGTATCATGATAACAAAGGAGGTTTTTTTAAAAAAATAAAGGTACCAAGGTTTCTATGAAACTCACCAATCACTCCCACAAATAGAGTCCACTCCCTAAGAAGCATGTTAATGAATAAAAATGTATCCATCTTGCCACATTGGTGAAAATCAGCTGCAATTGTCAAATACAATTTCTAAGTCAAAAGTCTCTGAATTTTTCAGGAAATCACAGAAGAGCATACTTGCAGAAAATCCCTGAGGTGTCCAGGGAGTTATTCTTATTTTTCTCTTGTGGGTAAAATTTGGCCTGTGGTTTTACTGTGTTTTCCAAATCAGTGACTTAGTCTTCTCAGTCAACCATGTGAGGGAATTCATGTGCAGCCAACATGAATTGCTGGCCTGCTTCAGGGCATGGGGGAGAGTCAGACAGGGCTAAATGCCAAAGAGACCCATGGAAAATGGGCATCCAGCCTCCTCACTAGGGACAAGGACTTCCACTTCCCTACTGCTGACTATCCAGTTCCTTGTGAAAAAGGGATTGCAAGCCACAAACTACAATTCCCAAAATCCTCTATAATCAGGGTCAGGCACATGACCTTCATTCCACCAATCAGCCATACTCTGTTGGATCTGGATGCCCTGGAGAGCCATGAGAAGCATCAGACCTGTGCAAAGACATTAGTGGTAGAGGCATTTGCTTTGAGACAGCCAAGATTGAGCTTTGGGTGCCAGTGGCTGAGAATCAATGGTGCTGAGCTTTAGGCCAAGAGATCAGGGTTGTTTCAGGGAGAACATGCACTTGGTACAATGGAGTGTTTCCCACTGAGTTGTCTTGGATATGTTGTTCTGGCTCTGAAGCAACTAAGACCAAATCTTTGGCCCTCCCTGGAGTTCACTAGCTATTTAATTAATATTGTTTAATAAATCTCTTTCTGCCTAAGCTGTTTACAGTGGATGCTGTTTTTGCAAGTGAGAACCTTGAGCTTTTGGAGAGATCATTTACATACTCTCCCCAAATGGAAAAGAGATAAAAGTAATATCTTTTTTTTAAAGGTAAGAATGAAGAGATACAGCATCACTAGCAGCTCAGAAAACTCCCTCACACCCAAACTCAATCAATTACCCTCTACAGGCAACCATTGTTTTGATTATTATCACTAGAGGTAAAGTTTACCTATTTTTTGAACTTCATATCAATGTCTACTCTCATGTCTGGCTTCCTTGCTCAATTTGTTTTTCTGTTACTGGGTATTAAACCCAGGGGCTTTAAACCACTGAGCCACATCCCCAGTGCTATTTTATTTTGAGACAGGGTCTCACCAAGTTGCTTAAGGCCTCACTAAGTTGCTGAGTCTGGCTTTGAACTCACAATCCTCCTGCCTCAGCCTCCCCAGTCGCAGGGATTACAGGTGTGTGCCACCGTGCCCGGCACTCAACCTTTTTCCTATGACAGTCATCCATGATTATTTCTTTTGGTTGCTGTGCCATATTCCAGTTTATTTCTCTATCCTCATATTGATGGATGTGGGGATTGCTTCCAGTTTGAGGCTATTATGACTGAAGCAGCCATCATGAACATCCTGTGACACATCTATAAGTGGAATTGTTGATTCCTAGGGTGAACTTAGTGTTAGCATTAGCAGATATCACTACACTGCCTTTCAAGTGAGTTGAATCAATTTAAGCTCCCAACAGCTGTATATAGGGGAAATGGCCCGAGCCAATGTCTGTCTAATTTTTAAATACCTACCAACATCAAGGAAGTCCCCATAATGAAGACTTATCATCAGTGCACATGATATTGATTAAGAGAAATTCAAAGTGAAGGTCCTCAGTATTCAAATTCAGAGATTTGGACAGGACAGGTGCAGGTGAGAAAGCCTGCAATCTCCAGTATTCAGACTCCTGGGACAGGTGAGGTGCTACTGTGCAGAGAAAAGAGACTTACGATAAAGACTATAATCCTAACATGTCAAGTTCAAGGATGAGCCTGTCATGATAAAGTGCAAAGGGATTATTAATTATTTTTCTTTCCTATTTTAGCCCACCAATTCCAGGTTAAAGTTCCTGCTTCCTCAATCATAACCCCCTTCCCACCTTATAAAAGCAATCTCTTACTAAAGAAGAAAACTTCTGGGGGCATTTGTTCAGGGGTGCAGATGCTTCCTCGTCTGAAAAATGGTAACAAAACTGATCCCCATTTATGAGGTACTAATCACACAAAGCGATAAGTAGCACAGCACTGGATCCATGGTAAATAAAATCCAACTGTTATAATTCAAGCCAAATCAGATTGACTTTTGCTGCCAAAGCCATTGTTGGAAACTTTGGTGATCCTCTGCAAAAATTACTGAAACCCCTACCTGTGAGCCCACCTATCCCATCCAGTTCTAACTCACTCACTTGGTCACAAGATTATTTCTCTGTTCACTATTCCCTGGACAACTCAGTTTGAAGCTAAATAATAATTTTTACCTTGGCTAGCTTTGTTTATAATAGACATGGTTCAACTCATCTTTCTAACTCAGAATTTCACCAAGACACTCTCAAAGTCAAGTGCCTGGTCTGTTTGGGGCAACTGGTCTACCAGCCACAGGTAGAAACAGGTTAGAATTTGAAACATAGAAAAAATAGATAGAACTATATAATAAACTCCCTATTACTCATCACACAATTGCAACAACTGCCAATACATTATCAGTCTGTCATATTCTCACTTACTTCTTCTATCCCTGTATTATTTTAAAGCAAATCCCAGACATCTGATCATTTCATCCATACATATTCAATACACTTTGCTAAAGATAAGCACTGTCTGTTTATCATAACCATGACACCATTCTTACATCCCAAACTTACCAAAAATTCCTTGATGTCATCAAATACATAGTGTTCCAATTTCCACTCGTCTCCAATGCGTCCTAAAAATAATTACAACACACAGTGTGTTTGTTTTGAATCCAGATCCAAGTAAGCTTGGGATTTGTACTTCATCTTTACTATTATTCTTTTCCTGCTCTCATGGCCACCTCTCTGGGGATGATTACATCATCCCCAGATGATTAGTGCTGAAATTCTTGCCCCAAATGTGCATGCCGCTCAGTTTGCTGAGACCACATCAATTCCATGAATGCATGATAGAGGAACAGGGAGGGGCTTAGCACACTCTCCTAATTGTAGCCCATCAGACTGCTATGTGCGAGGGCTCAAACTGTCAACACATCATAAATTCACAGAATTCTCAGCAGGGGGTGGGGGGCTGGGACCCTTTTGATTGCAACCTCTCAGGGAACATTGTGTTCCCGCGTTCTCTCAGCTTTGCTAATTCAGCATCCATTCTGCCTTCACAGCGAGGGCTGGGGGACAGAGTTGTTTCCAGAACGGACTCTCTCTGCCTTCCATGTGGTTTGCCGGCTCCATCACCTCCCACAAAGTTTCTGACCTCCCCAAAACCTTCAGCTCAAAGATGCCACTCATTGGTCATATGTCCATAACAGGTCAGCCAAGGCCACCGAGGATGCTTCAAGGGCTCAGCCCCCCTTCTTGGATAGGAATGTGTCGAAAGAAAAGCCAAGCATGTCAGGAGTGGAGTGTCCCTGGTGCTCCGACATCCCAAGGAAATACTTCCACTGAACCAAGGACTCTCCCTCCCACCTGCATTCCCACACTCAAGCCTACTCACCAACCCTGAAGCCCTCCAGAAATAGATAAATTAGCCAAAGACTTGCTCCTCAAAGTGTGGTCCATGGACCAGCAGCACAGGCATGCTTGCTGAAAATGCAGAAGCTTAGGTCTCACCCCAGACCAACTAAATCAAAATCTGTCTGTAATAAACATCCCCAGGAGGGGCTGGGGTTGTGGCTCAGTGGTAGAGCGCTCGCCTAGCACATGCGAGGCCCTGGGTTCGATCCTCAGCACCACCTAAAAATAAATAAATAAAGGTATAGTGTCCAACTACAATATATAAAAGAAACATCCCCAGGGGATTCCTACACATGTTAAAGTTTAAGAAGCATGGGAGTAAGGTGAAGGTTTTGAGGAAAAGTGCTAGGACTACTTCCTACTTGTCCACACGCTTCAAGAGCACTTCCATGGAGGGCTGATGTTTCTTAAAAATGTGAAGGCAAAGCCAGGGAGAACAGGCCACCTGGTAATCAAGACTAATGGGTCTCAAAATGGAAAATGAACCCGTTCTCTGCCTGTGCTCAAGGGTGCAGTGCCCAGCCCCCTCTCCCTGTCGCCTACCAGCACCCTCCAGCACCCTCGGAGCTCCCTGTTCATGGAGACCTTGCTTTTGAATGAGAGTCAATGGACCAGGTCACAAATCTGTCAGACGCAGGAATTTCTGGTGCTTGTGACTGTTGTAATTAAAATCATCCGAGTTGACTAAATTGGCCGAAAAGGAACCAGGCCCACATGACTGCCGTTCAAAGGGGAGCAAAATAGTTCCTAATTTGTTAATTAAAAATATGAATGCACTCCACACGGAATGTCTGTGTGTTAAATTCTATTCAGATTCCATTAGAAAACAAGCTCTGGGCCCTGATTAGAGGGACCCAGTTCCCCCCAAATCTGTCGTGGGTCTTTTTTTCAGAGCACAAATTTAGAGCTTGCAAAGACCTTGCCAGGAAGTCAAATTCCTAGGGAGATTTCTCTGGTAAATCAATCTGGTAATTAGAACAACACGCTGATAGATTAGATCTCCTCTCTCCTTCTTCATCATACTCATGAGACTGGTTCAAAGAATATATATTTCCAGAAACATGGGTGAGGCATTTCCTGTCTACTTCAAAATTCATCCACTATGGAAGTGAAGGACTTGGCCCAGGTAGGAGGGATGGGGGGACGGGGAATACTGATTATGGGGAAAAGGGGAGAAAAGCCACACCTGTCTGGCCAGTCCCTCTCAGCCACCAGTTTTGAATCCCTGCTTGTTTTAGTCAGCTTATTCATCGCTGTGACCTAAATACCTCATAAGAACGACTTAAAGGAGAAAAAGGTTATTTAGGGTTCAGGGTTTCAGAGGTCTCACACCATAGACCTCTTTTTTCTAGGCCTAAGTTAAGGCAGAGCATCATGGGAAAAAGACCCAGCAGAGAAAAGCTGCTCAGCTCCTGGCAAGGTCAGGAAAGAGAGAAAGTGACAGGGGAAATGGAGTCACAAGGAAGATGCACCCTTCCATGACATTCCCTCAGTGACCCCCCTCAGCCAGCCACACCCCACCTGCCTACAGCTGCCGCCCATTCAGACTAGGATGGACTGATTCATCACAGCTCTTGTAGTCATCACCTCAGAAGATTCCTGCATAATCAGGAACTTTTGCAGGACACCTCCTGTCCAAACCCTAACACAGCCCTGGCTACTAAGCAGCCGTGGGCGAGGTAGCTGAGTCTCAGTTTCCCTCTGGGAATAAAGGTTGGGTCACAGCTCTCCAGGGGCCCTGCCAGCCTGGAGATTCTACCACTCCTCAGACCCTCAGTATCCCTGAGGCTGCTTCTCTCAAGTTTTCTGCCACTGCTCAGCCCACTGGGGGCCTAGAGCTCTGAGGCAGGTTCCAATCGCTTATAGCCTGAGGCCAGATTGGAAAGACTCTCTCCAGAGGAGCGAGGTTAATCTCTGCCTCCAACGGGTTTGTGTTTTCCTGAAGCCCGCTTCCCCCCCCTCCCCCCAGCAAATGGCAGAGTCCTGCCTCCTGCCCTCTTTCTTCAATGGCTGTATCCTGCTCCCCCCTCTAAAGCCAACACAGTGTCCTGGAGCAGATGCTGGAGACCCGACTGGGGGCAGTGTGGCTGCTGGGATCGCACACTGGATGTGCCTAGCTGTATTTGCACTTTGGTTTGCTGCAAACCTCACCAGGCTCTCCAAAGTGAGCAACTGCACAGGGCCTCGAGAGGCCCAATATGCTTTCTCATGGGGGATCCGAAAAAGAGCTGTCTGTACATCTGCTCTTTCCACTAACAATGAAGCTGAAGAACCCAGAGGTCAAAGGCACCCCCAAAGGCACGCGCTTGGAGTCAAGCAGACTGGGTTCCAATTGCAGCTCTACCACTTAACCCTTGAGATGACCCCCAGCCAGTACAGTGTAGCAGATGCTACTAGAACCTGGCTTGTGGGACCGGGGCTCACTATTCTCATGCAAGGTGGAAGCTTTGTAGTAGAAGAAAGGGCAGAAAGTCTGAAGCCTTTCTCAGGCTGCAGGAGCAAATTTCCAGAGTGCTAACCAAGGTGCCGGAAAAACTAAGGCTCTGAGGAGAAATCGGAGAATAAATACCCCAACTCTCTCACCAGTGGGTGAGACCACTCTGGGAAACCTCAGAGAGAGTTCCACATGCTCTCCTGAGGTTTCCCCATAATATTGAGTCCCAGTTGCTCATTCTTCCTTTCCCTCCCCGCTACCCACTGCTTTCTGAAATCAACACTTTTCATTTACCACTTACCCTCAAATCTTGGCTCAAGGTCCACTTCTAGGAAACCCAACCTGAGTCATTCCTTTTGTTTTGCTTTGTTTTGGTTTTGGTTTTTTGTGGTACCAGGGATTGAATCCAGCAGTGCTTAACCATTGAGCCACATCCCTGGCTTTTTTTTTTTTTTTTTTNAATTGTGCTCTATTTATTTTACATAGTTGTTTACCTTCCTCTTTATAGAATTTGGAGTCAGGGTTATTAGCAAATAGGAAATTTTCCTGATCTGAGCTTTGCTTCTTATATCTTCCCCTGTTAAGAAGATTCTCTCTGAGCACTGAAGTTGTCAAAAACCAGCCACAGGTAAGAATACATTAATGGGGAGCAGAGAAGACCCAGCAGTGGGTTTTGCTGAGCTCCATTATTGAATTTGTAACTAATGGATGCTTGACTTTTGGCCTCCTCTTTATCTATTAATAGCATCTTTTTTTGTTTTTGTTTTTTTGGTACTGGGGATTGATCCTAGGGGCACTCAACCACTGAGCCACATCCCCAGCTCTTTTTTTATATTTTATCTAGAGGCAGGGTCTCACTAAGTTGCTTAGGGCCTAAGTTGCTAAGGCTGGCCTTGAACTTGCCATCCTCCTGCCACAGCCTCCAGAGCTGCTGGGATTACAGATGTGCGCCATTGCTTCTGGCTCTGACTTATTCTCAAGTTGACTTACCTATCTATCAGGGGTAATCCCAGGACCTTGCTCATAAGAATCATAATGAGAATTGAATGAGATGAATCATGAAAAGCACTTAGCACAGTGTTTAGCACATGGTCAACACTCTTAGAAATTGATCTTATTAACAGATAAATGTAATAATCTAAAGATTTCTTTTCATTCTCGAAGGCCTCCCTTCACAGTCCTCATCAACTCAACTCATGGGGTCTTGTTCACTGATTCATTTATTCATCTCTCTCTCTCTCTCTCTCTCTCTCTCACACACACACACACACACACACACACAAATAGATTTTAGATGGCTTTGAAAATGTCATGAGGCCCCATCCCTACTATTGGCTTGGCCTTTTGAGAGGTCATTGCTCTAGTACAAATAATGAGTTGAGAGGTTCCTTGAATGCCATGAGTTTTCCCTGTGGCTCCCTAAATAACCTCCAAGCTTGCACCTGAGTCTAGGTACATGAAGACCACTGCTGCTCACTTCTTCCCTGGAAAATCAGAGAACTTTTGTTACTGAAGCTCTCTGACACCACTAAGTCTTATCTTTTAATGCTTCTATGCCCTGTATCTCCCCAGAAGCCACCAGAATCCTGAGCAGCAGGGAAACACAAGTCCTAAAAGGAAGTTCTTTCATAGCAAGCAAAGCTGGTTGTCACTTAGCCTCATTCATACTCTTGCTAATACTCAATTTGGAGGGTATATCAGTCAGCTAATGCCATATAACAAACTATCCCAACTTAGTGGCCAAAAACAACCAGGATTGATTATTTCTCTCAGGAGACTGTGAATTGACTGGATAGATGTCCTGTTAGCTGGGATCAACTCATACAGTTTCAATCATCTGGAGGTCAATCGAGGTTAGAATATCTATGATGGCCTTGCTTGTGGTCATATTGGTTGTTGCTGACTGTTAATAGGATTGCTGTGGTTCTCCTCCATGTGACCTCCTCACATGGCTAGCTTGGGCTTCCTTACAGCATGGCTTCTGCATACTAAATAGAAGCATTTCAAGAGAAATGAGTCCATATGAAAAGCCTTCTAAGCTTTTGCTTGCATGATGCTTGCTAATGTTCCTTTGGACAAAACAAATTGCAGATAAACTCAAAATCAGTATGGCAGTGGATTATATAAGGACATAAGTTCTGAGAATTGTGGGTCATTGAAGGTCACAGGTTAGCATAGAGGGTACCAGCTTCTCAAGAACTCCTCACTCATTCACATGGCATCCACCTCCCAGGATATATGATCAAAGCAACCAGGGCTATTCTACTATTATGTCCCCAAGGACCTTTTCCCTGATGGGGCTGGCCCACTTGGCCTCTGAGTCATGGGATCAATTAGTATTCTTTGAAAGTCACAGAAACCCAATTTGAACTATTTTAAAAGAGAGAATTTATTGGTTCATGTAGCTAAAATGTCCAGAGATGGTTGGCTTCAGGCACAGATGGATCTAGGAGTTCACATGACATTATTAATATTCATTCCCTCTTTCTCTCTCCCCCCCTTTACTGGTTCTGCCTTCTGTGTTTACTTCATCATCAGGAAAGCTTCTCAGAAGTGGTGGCAAAGATTTCTATTGGCAACTCTAGGCTTACATTCTATCACCTTAGAAATTACAGTAGAAAGAGAACATTTCTCTTCAAATAGCTTCAACCAGTGTCCCAGAATTAGGTTCCATTAGCCATTGCTATCTGTGAACAAATTGCTATGTGGTTAGTCTCTACCGATGATGCAAATCTGGGTCATGTGCTGTTCACCCCTAGAGCTAAGAGTAGAGTATCCACCCCAGGTAAACCCCCTGCACTGAAATGGGCAAGAGTTTGTTTCTCCAATGACAATCAAGATGCTATCACCAGGCTGGGTGTGGTAGCACACACCTGTAATCCCAGCAGCTCGGGAGGCTGAGGCAGGAGGATCACCAGTTCAAAGCCAGCCTCAGCAATTTAGCAAGGCCCTAAGCAACTTAGTGAGACCCTGCCTCTAGATAAAATATAAAAAAAGAGCTGGGGATGTGGCTCAGTGGTTGAGTGCCCCTAGGATCAATCCCCAGTACCAAAAAAACAAAAACAAAAAAAGATGCTATTAATAGATAAAGAGGAGGCCAAAAGTCAAGCATCCATTAGTTACAAATTCAATAATGGAGCTCAGCAAAACCCACTGCTGGGTCTTCTCTGCTCCCCATTAATGTATTCTTACCTGTGGCTGGTTTTTGACAACTTCAGTGCTCAGAGAGAATCTTCTTAACAGGGGAAGATATAAGAAGCAAAGCTCAGATCAGGAAAATTTCCTATTTGCTAATAACCCTGACTCCAAATTCTATAAAGAGGAAGGTAAACAACTATGTAAAATAAATAGAGCACAATTGTTTTGTTATGATCATTATTATTATCCTCATCATCTGGTAATTCTGAGTGTGTTATCTAGTCATTTCTGAGACCACCCATTATCAAGAATTAATTCTTCAGATTACACATGCTCTCTTTCGAATGATAGAAAACAGAATTTATCCATATGAAATGATGATTGCTAAGAAGTGGGAAATTTTTCTGCTGGTGATAAGAAACCTGTGGCCACAAGTTGTATGAGCCATTGTCTCAAATGTCAGGCAGGACTGAAGAGCATTGTAGCCCAGCTAGGAATCCCAGGAGGTCAAGGACATAGTGACTTTCTTCATCTGGCACTAGACCAACACCTCCTTGGAGCAGGATGACAGATAAGGAGTTCGTTACAAAAACATCAAAGGACAATGGGCTCAGGGCCCTATTAGCAAAACAGCAAGGACCTTAGTCCCCAGGGAGAATTCTGGAACTGGAATGGTCCTTCAGCTACTTCTTCCATTGGGCTGAAATCAACAGGCCCTCGACTGTCCCATTGATAAATCCCTGAACACAAGCTGCTGCAGGAAGGGGTGTGACTGGGGGGTCCCTATTCCTGAGACACTGACCCCTCAAAGCACAATACCACTCCCAGTCCTCCACTAAAGGGAACCTGAGAGGTACATCACAGTGCTACCCCAAGTGCCAATCATTTACACCAATCCCCAAAGAAAATACTAGCTGTCTAATGAAAACAGGTTTTGTGACTGTATTCTTAAATGTCACTAATGTCTCATCTAACACCTTGGCTTTCAGAAGAAGAAGTAGTAGGCGAATGTCCTGTCAGAGGACATTCAACGTGTATTTCCACGACTACTTCATTTAGAGAAGTACGAGGGAAACTCTCGGGTCCTCTTTGGAAGCATGAGTCACCACTGAGGCATGACATCCCAGCAGGCTGAATGAAATAGGCCTTCTGTGTTTAAGGATAAAGAGTGGAGAACTGCCAAGCCAATGTGGGCCTCCCTGATGTCAGTGTGAAAAGGGACTTTTGTGACTCAAAGGTCTGGGCCCAGTTGGAGATAATCAAGCTCTGTTGCCTGCAAAAGAGGGTAAGAGCAGCCCTTTGAGATTAGAGAACTCAAAGGAGGGGTATCTGGGCCCTGAGGAGCAATAGGGGGGAAAGAGAAATAGCTGGGGAGGGGGCCAGCTATGATAGTAGTTGTACTCCCCCAGAACATTCCAGAAAATCTTGACTCAGGTGGGCTACCACTACAGCAGGATCCCACCCCCAGTTCTGTGCATTAGAAACAAGTCTGATTTGGGAGTTATTTGGGGGAACTTGCCTGCTTAAGAAACCTCTTCTGTTCTTCTGCTCGGTTTTGCCCACAAATCTTTTAATGGGAGATAAGTCTTTGACTACAACATGGAGATGAAGTTTGAATTGCCAATAATCCCAGGGAAGGCAACTTCTTTATCAAAATTCACACTAGGGTATAAAGGACAATGAGAGAAAAAGAGCGGCTAAAAGAAAAAGGAAGGGGCAGTATCAGGAAGAGGGGGACTGGAGTAAAAAGGCGGAGGAACACTGAAAAGACTAGCAGTGAAGACCCAAACCTAATTAATACAAATAGGTAGGCCTTGACCCGTGGTTCTCAACCCTGTGCATCTTATAATCCTCTGGGGAGCATAAAAAATACTGACATCTGGGCCCTACCTCAGACCCCAGTTAAATCAGAATCTCTTGGTGTTGTACCTGAGACTAGGAGTATGTTTAAACTTCCCATTCTTTCTAGAAGACAACTGGGGTTAATGTATTAGTCAGCTATCATTGTGATACTCCTGCATAACAAACAAGCCCCCAAAGCTCAGTCACTTATGACAGTGAACATTTGGCTTTCTCTTTCACACATCTGCAAATCAGCTGCCATTTAGTTGATTTTGGCCAGGCTCAGCTGGACTCAATGCCAAATTGTAAATTTGGTTCAGGTCTGGTATACCAGCATCATCTGGACAAACAGTTCAGTAGGGTAAAGGTTGCACAGAGAGATGACCGGAGCATAAGAGGCCAAGGCAAATCATCTAAGTACATGGAAAGCCTCAGCTCTCACTACAGCCATTCTATTGGCCAACATGAGTCTCAAGGCCAAGTCTAACACCAGCAGAGTAGGAAAAATAGCTGAAGCTAGCAGGAAGAATCACAGAGTTGGGCTGGGGTTGTGGCTCAGTGGTAGAGCACTCGCCTAGCATGTGCGAGGCCCTGGGTTCAATCCTCAGCATCACATAAATATAAATAAATAATTAAAATAAAGATATTGTGTCCAACTATAACTAAAAAAATTTTTTAAAAAAAGAATCACAAAGTTACACAGAAATGGCTATGTATATATCATTCCAAGGTAAGATACCACAATTTGGAGACATTAGCTTATGTTAATTAGCTTATAGGCTAAGGATAAATTCTTTTCCAAAGTGATATTTATAAAGGGATCCTGTTGTTTATGCATTTTGGGTTTCCCTCATATTAGATGCATATCACAAGTGAATCACTTAACCTCCCTTGTCCTCAGTTTTCTCATATGTGAAATGGGGATGTAGTCCCTAACCAACCTCTCTTAAAGGGCTGGGGAAGGGGAAACCCGCATATGTGAGAGCACACTGCTTCCTCCCTGCCTAGCCTCATTGAGAAAGATCATTGTGGGGTATAAGAGTTGAATCAAAAGCCAGGGATGCAGTGAACCCTTTGGGTACATGCTCATGTATGTGACTGGGAGTTACTAAAGGTGCCAGGAGGTGACTCAGAAGCCTTGTCTCCCAGCCTGCCATGGCCTAAAAGACCAGTGTGGGTCCTCTCTGTCCTGCTGGAGACTTTGACTTAAAGCAGCAGATTCTGTGGTGCCGTCCCACAGTGGACTCTGTGAAGCACCCCTCAAATTTCCTCATCCCCGCTGAGGTGTCTGGTCCCCTAGCTGGCAGTGAAAGGCGCTGAGGATACTCAGCCAGGCCCCCTCTTGGAATTTGCAACAGAGCTGGTGTTGCCCAAGGTCATATCCCCTCCCATGGCAACCAGCCACGAACATGGGTCTATGCTGGAGTATAAAGGCCACGCCACCTCACTTCAATCTCAGGATAACTAGGTGGGTTCTTCCAGTCCCCAGAGGTCCCCATGGAAACAGTTGACCCTGTGATGTGATCCCAACTCAGCGCAGCCTCCTGTGTTTTCTAACAGGGATGGACCCTGGTTCCCTAATGGATCTCCAACCGGGGTGTGCTTCCTGAGGACCCAGCCTAGGACAACAGGCCACCAGGACCAGCTATCAGGCTCTTTGGAAACCCTGAAGGCTGGCCAGCCAGCCCTTGGCCACAGACCACAGGCTTCTGGAATGTGTCACATCCCATACCAGACTTGGTCAGAAGACAAGAGTCCTGTTCAACAGTAGGACTCCAGCTGCAGCTGAGGTGGAGCCCCCAGGACAGCTGCCCCTCCCTGCTGTTTGTGCTGCGAGTGTGCGTGCACGTGTATATCTGTGTGGTTGGAGTGAATCAATGTTTAAATCAGTGTGTCAGTTATAATTAGAGCGGCTCTCCTTTTTTTTTTTTTTTATTCCTTCATGCTTAACGCCTGGCATGTCATTTTCCACTGTGAAATCCTTATTCTTCAAGGCCTGGTGCCAAAGTCGGCTTCTGATGCACTTCCCCCACCCACTCGCGCCTCCCATCCCCCAGCCAGAGCGGCTCCTCTCTCGCTGTGACCGGGCACTTACACCAGCCTTCGCATGTGCCCCTCATCTCTGTCTCCTGGCAGAGGGAGGTCCTGCCCTGTTCTTCCCCGCTGTGCCGGTTACACAAGGGGTGATTAATCCCAGAGGAATGAATTAAAAATCGAGGCTGCAAGGGACGCAGTGAATTCTGGCCAGGCCACCCGAGAAAGCATCTTCAGGGGGCCTGCCCATGGAGTCATTCTGGAGCTGTAAGATCCCCAGCATTGAGAAAGGAAACCATTCTCCTGCATCTCCCCTGCCCCACCCCCGTGCCTCCTCCATACAGAAATCTGGCTTCCCTGGCACCCAGGAAAAGACTGGACACAGCCTTCCCCACCCTATTCCAGTGGGAAGGAGGGATGCCCCTGTCCCCTCGCCCTTTCTGGTCTGGTTTCCTACACAATCGGGGGCAGCATGTTCAGGGTGCCCCCACTTTGGACTGAGAGACCACCGTGTTATTGCAATTGATCAACTTATCAACACACAAGTTGATGTGTGTTTGGGGTGGGTGTTCACCCAAGGGAGAAGCCACCGATTTTCACTTGAAATAAATCCAAGCTGAAAGGTGGGTGCTCACCTTACCTAGGGGACTTCCCTGTCCTTCTGCTGCCTCCTGTCCACTCTCAGAAGGCAGCCGCCTGGGTTTGGGGAGTCTTCTATTTTGTAACGCCCTCCCCAATTTTTTCTCACTTAGAGAATGAAAGACCCACCCACCCCTGGCCTGGGCTTCTGCATGCACTGTATTAGGGAAGTCTCCAGGGAAGGTGTGTTTCTGTGCCTGGCCACAGAAACCTTCGTCCTTCCTTCCTTCCTTCCCTCCCTCCTGCACAAAGCTCTGCAGCAGACCCCGGGTGGGGCTCGGGCCTCCATCCTTCTGGGGCCTGCATTCCCCAGGGGAGAAATAATTGGCCTGTCTATAGAGCATCAGGATTCAAATAAAGCTGAAAAACGCACGCAGCCCTGCAAATTCTATAAATGTGGAATTACAAACGATGGCCCGCCACCACATACACACACGTGCGCACGCAGCTCTGAAGGCTGCCTCTGCTTGTGGCTCTGTTTCCACATCCACCTGACTCAAATAAGCCCACTCTCATTTGAACTGGAGACAATCAGGGTGGAAAATACCCTGTGCTATTGGTGCAGGTCCAAACTGTCACCATTTGGCATCCTGACACACACCGATGTCCCCATCAGCTGTTCAGCGTCAGCCAAAGGGGGCCTCCCCCAGCCAACAAATCAGAGATTTCATTAACCAGCAAAGCCTCCCGGAAGGATGAGCGACCTCACGTGGGCCTCCCCCACCCCGTCGCCCTCCCCTCCCCCTCCATGCCGCTCCACAAACAGGCTCAGAGCAACTAGATTGGATTCAGATCTTGTAGATGAAGAAATTCAGATACGACAGCGACAGCGGTGCGTCGCCAGACCCTGAGTGAGGGCCGAGCCCCGCACGGCAGCTGGGCTGCCTCGGTAATAACCACTCGTAATATGTGACAGAAAGAACCCACACTGGTCATATCCAATCGTGCCACATGAAAAGAAGCATTACACCGGCCTCTCGGGGACCAGGGCTAGGGAGAGCCTCGGCACAAATCACAAACATTTTCCACGAAGTTGCTATTCAAGGGCTGCAAAATCAACAGGGGCTGCTTTGCTCACATCCTGGGAGATGCTATTATTCTCCAGGCGACACAGCTCACAGAACGCGGCCAGGCCGGCTTAACCCGAATTCGCTGAGCGTTTGGCATTTCTGAGCTCAGAGGCCTTGGATGGGCAGAAACAAAAGCCCACGCTCTTGTGGAGTGAGCCATGGGGCTCCTCGGTGGGGACTTTCAAAATATTTAACAACGGGGACAGCCTGGGCCTCAGCCATTCAGAAGGAACCCTAGCCTCAGCCCTGGGGCAAGGAACTGGGAGCCTCAAGTTGTGGCAGGCAGCCTGGGCGGAGGGGAACTTGGGACAAGGATACAGAAGAATTTTGTACTACGGCAACTGGTAGGGCTGTTGGTCCCAACCCTGTTCCAGAAGCCCCTCCTGAGCTACACTCAGGGACCCCCTGACTGCTCATAGCACCTCATTCTGTGGTGTTCAGGACAGCCATAAACCACCCCCTGAGTCAGAAGCTTCCAGATGCAGGGCCACCCCTCATAGAGACAGGATTGGACAACTGGGTCTTCCAAGGTACCTGTCCACCTAAAGCAGAAACTTACAAATCCCAAGCTGCAGGCATGTTTCTCCACAACTGAATATTCTAGACTCCCCATTCCTCCCTCCAAATTATTTCCCTTCACATCTTCTCATTGCCAAAAGCATGATCTTACCCAGGAAGGAAGAGCTAGATCCCCCAACTCTGTTTCTATCTTATAATCCCATGCTACCAGCTCTGGCCTCCTCCTGGCTCAGCTTCATACAACTATGAAGGCCCAGGGGCCATAGTCACTGAACGATTCTGGAATCCCAAATACTTGCCTTTTTTGGTATAAGGCAGCTATGCCACGTCAACAGAGTAAGGTCAACCTCAACCCAGTGGTCATCTTGATTGGAAGGTATCAAACGTTGAGTTTGTTAAGTAGCTGTATACAAACATACAGGTAGTGTATTCTGGAATCTCATGGACTGGGATAACAGAAATTAGGTATTATATATTCAAGGCATTTCTTGACTCTTGTTCAATTTTCCTGCCTGTAAAATCAGACCAACAAAGTTTCNCGTTCAGCAGCCCGGCATTTCTTCCGACTGTCAGACTTAGCAGATTGCTTTCTGGAAAAGATCCAATTGGCAAGACCCGCCACTGTGCAAATGAAATTTTAAAACCCCGCTCCTTGTTGCACTCAAAGAGCTTTTCTCTCTCTGCTTGTTCTACACGGCCTCGTAGAATTATTCTCTTGTCTCTTGTTGTATCGGAAACTAATATTCCCCCCGCTTTCCCACCCCACGTGAGGGGTCCTCACCCCAGCTGGGGATTTGGGTAATCAGGGATGGCTAGAGCATCCCTCCAGACCCCCACGTTGATTCCCCACCTGGGCTGCAGAGAAGAAACACTTCCACGGTGCCTTCCTCCCTCCCGGGTTCCCCTGCACCCCTCCTCAGTAATGAGATAAGTGTTTGGGGGACCAGGGAGAAAGGATAACGGGGACGTTCTTTTGCGCACAAGGTTTGACACTCATCAAGCCCGTGACACCAGCTCTGTTTGGCTGGCGGATCCCTGGTGAAAAGTCAGCGGGGGGGAAAAAATAGCCACAGGACTTGTCTGGGTTTGACAAGCTGCCTGGGTGCGTGAGGAACTCGTGGAGAGGAGGCGTGGGATGCATCGGAAGCACCCCAGGCCTGGGAGCCAGGAGCACTGACTTCCAATTCCAAATCTGCCCCTAATAATGCCACTGGGCTAGGCTCTGTCCATGTGTTCTGGCCTGTACCTCGTGGGGTAGTGCTAACATTTGGACATAGTTCAAGAGTGGCTGCCAAAGTTTTGGTACTGGAAGCTTTGTCTCCAGTGGGAGCAATGGTACCTTTAAGAGGTGGGGCTTAATGGGAGATTCTTAGGTCACAGGGAGGGATGCCCTCCAAAGGAATTAAGATAGTTCTCTTGGGACCCTTGAACTCTCACAAGAATGAGTTCTTAGAAGCCCAACCCCTGAATCACTCTCTAGCTGCCTGTTTCAAGATGTGACTTCTTCCCCCTCAACATGCACTCCCACCACGACACCATGAGTTCCTCACCAGAGCAAAGCTGATGCCGGCACTATGCCCTTGAATCTCCATGAACGTGAGCTAAATCAACCTCTTTTCTTTATAATGTTGGCCTGTCTCAGGAACTTCATTTTAGTAACAGAAAACAGACTAATACAGACAGATTGCATCACTGGCCCCTATTATTCACCCCTTCCTCTTGCTATACCCTTTGCCATGAGACTTTGCAGTTCTTCTCACTAAGGGCCAAAGTCTATTTGCCCAACCCTTCATTTTGGGGTTCAACCCTGTATCTTACTTTAGCCAATCAAAAGAGGCAATAAAGGACAATGTGCCCACCCCAAACCTAGTCCTTAAGAGGCACAGCCAGTTTTGCCCATTCTCTTGTGTCCCTGTCATCCCACAAGAAGAGTTGATTTATTCATTCACCATTCACATATTTACTGAGTACCTACTGTGAGCTGGGAGATGGGCCAAAAAGAAATACAAATTTCCAAATAGTGCAATTGATCCCTCAATATTCAAGTGATTTCCTCAGGATGTCAGTGACTGAGTTAAAACAAGAAAAAAGAAAGAAAAGGACTCAAGCTGGGCAGGCAGGGAGACTGCCATATTAAAGGGTTATGTCAGGTGTAAATGGTGGCATCTTAATTTCAGAAATGGTAACAGGTGAAAAGAAAGCATGTCACAGGACCAAGACATCTATTATCTATTGTGTTCAAAGTCCAAGGCACTGTCTATGAGAATACAAAACTGTTTAACCCAAGTTTGGGGGTCAAAGTACAGACCATTGGAAAGAGCCCAGAAATCTTTGTTTTCAATGATTCATAAAGCTTTGCCAAAGTCTCCAAATGATGTGACATTCCCTATGTAGGCCACCAGCAGTTCCCTCAAGGTATTCCTTATAGAAGAAGTTCCCACTGGCAGGGACCCTGTCAGTTATTCAGATCAGCGGGGCCAGTAATGGTGACTTGTCAGGGAGGCTCATGCCCAAAGGCTAGGCCTGGACCCAGAGTTCCCTGAAATCCAAGGGTCCCTGGAGAAGGAAAGACAGGCTGAGGAAATCTCACACCCAGAGCAACAGCTCTCACCCCAGGAACTTCTGGTGAGTCACAATAAATAGGGTAGAGTTGGTGGCCAAGTGCCAGGCCAATTCTGAACAGGCATCAGTATTCAAAAGCATCCAGATGGGGCAGGATGAGGACATCCCGGGGCCAGAACTGAAGCCAGCTCACTCCACCCTGGGAAAAGGCAGGCAGAACTCAGATAAGGGCCCAGCCCATGCTCCAGAGATCCCGGACACTGGGTGTACCAAGAGCCCAGGGACTCAGGCGGAAAGAGCCAGTGCATCTTGAGGCCAGAACAAGGAAGAGGCAGTGGGCCAAACTCACCAGGCTATCATGCCCAGGTGGAAACTCCAAGAGAACTTTCTACAAACACTGCTGGCTGACAAGTGAGAACTGACTATTTTGCCTTTGCTAACTCTATGGTGAGTCCAGGGCTGAACCTAGAAATAGAGCCCACCATTTATCACAGCCCTGAAGGGCTGACCCCATCCTCCCTAGCAACATACCCAGGTCTCTGTACCCAGCAAGCCCTTCCCAGGGCTGGCCCTTGGAAACAATACCAGTGAGGACATATTTCACCCTCTTGGTCATCCAGTACTCACAGGTGTGAATATTCTGGTTATTCAGATCTTGACATACCTGCAGTCTGATTAGCAACCATTTAGGGTCCTGAGCATCCCACCCCAAGTGCTTTCCACAGTTCTTCCCTCTCCACACCCTCCCTTAAGACTCATGCACTCATTATGGTTTGGATGTGAGGTGTTCCCAAAAGCTCACATGTAAGGCAATGCAAGAAGGATCAGAGGAGAAATTATTGGGTTGTGAGAGCCTTAACCCAATCAGTGATTTGATCCCCTGATAGGGATTAGCTGAAACTAATCCATTAGCTGAAACTGAAGTGGTAGGGTGTGGCTGGAGGAAGTGGGAATTGGGGGGCATGGCTTTGGGATATATACTCATATCTGCAAGTGGAGACCTCTGTCTCTCTGCTTTCTGATCACCATGTGAGCTGCTCCCCTCTGCCACACTCTTCCATTATGATGTTCTGCCTCACCTCAACCCCTGAGGAATGGAGCCTGCTGTCTGTGGATTGAGACCCCTGAAACCATGAGCCCCCAAATAAACCTTTCCTTCTAAAATTGTTCTTGTCAGATCTTTTAGTCACAGCAGCAAAAAACTGACTTAAACAGACTCCAAACAGAACAGCCAGTAACCAGTTGAGGCCCATAAAACAGGGGTCTGTGTCCATCCTGAGTAGTCAAGAAGTGTGCCCTACCAGTTGCTAACTGTTTTGAACATGCCACCTGGGAATATGGCAAATGCCAAGTCCTCTGAGTCATTGACTTGGCATTTCCAGCCTCCATACCCTTCTACAATCACCACTATGAGAACCATCTGGGTCCTTCTAATGGAATCTCCCCATTTCAATCCGTGATGACTGGAGACCCCCAGGTCACTTCCCTTCAAACTTTCCCATCCACCCTAGGATCTCAACCCCACCAGATCTTTCTCTAACCTTTCAAGGTTAGAGACATTCCTGTAAGACTGTGACAAGCATCACAAAGTCTGCTTAGCTTTTCATACAGCCCCTGAGCTATTTCATGGGCCAAATGCTAAAAGTATTTGAGCACCATTTACCTGTATGTACTAGGATGCCTTGCCCGAGCTGAGAAACTCCAGTCAGCACACTTGTATCACCTGCCACAGCCCTGCCTGCTGCGCACCTCCCTCAGGGCTTATGGGAGAATCTGTTCCACTTTGTAGGAGGGAAGGATCCACTAGTGCATGTCAATTGGGGCACTTCCCCAAAGACATTGGTTTGATAGTGTTGTCCATTTGATGCATAGTACATTGTGAGGAAAATGTGTCCAGGGAAGGTCGCTCAGCCCAAGGCCAGCCCAACATCTGGGCCTTCTTGAGTGGATCATGACTGGGACAAGTCTACTGACGGGGGCAGAGCTACTCAAGTTAGTCCCTCTTCCCCTCTTCAAAGACAGTTACCACTCTCACTCTCACCTGACTAGAGCTGGTATCGTCTTAGAGCAGAATGGCCGTGTATGGCTCTAGAGGCCGACATTCAGATACATTCCAGCCAGGACCCCCTTGGGGTAGAAGGGGGCGGGATCTTCAACCACTGAAAGGTCAGATACCTGGTAGACCACATTCTCTTCCTGATAGCATTAGTCAGAGTTCACTAGAGAAACAGAATCAGTAGGAGATAGATAGATGACAGGAAGGAAGGAAGGAAGGAAGGAAGGAAGGAAGGAAGGAAGGAAGGAAGGAAGGGAGGGAGGGAGGGAG
>NW_026000249.1:27213727-27233716 GCF_001458135.2 Marmota marmota marmota
CACGGCTCTCCCTTTCCCCTGTACTGGAGCAGGGAAAAAGAGAAAGGGACGATCCCCACCTCTGCAGGAGGTTGGTGCCCCTGCAGCGTGGAGCAGGCGCAGCTGAGCAGACTGCGTGGTGGGCAGGAGCCCTGCAGGAGGGGGGCGCTGCCCAGTGGCAAGAGAAGGCTGCCTGCTGACGCCAGGCGCCCCCGACCTGGCCAGCCCCCAGTCTCCCTGCCGCCCGGTCATCCCTCCCGTCCTCACACCCTTGCCTGCCTCTCCCCTGTGTGTTAATGAGGTGAGTTCCTGTAAGATGGAGGCAGCCTGTGCCCAGGGAGGCGCCCAGGGAAGGGCAGTGTCAGGTCCTCTGTTGTCCCACGTTTTCAGAGAAGTGTATCTTTTCTGAAGACGTGGTCCAAGGCTTGGGCACCGTGGTGCAGAAATGGCATCAGGGACCAGCAAGGTGCCAGGTGAAGAGAGGCAGAAAGTGAGCATCACCCCAGTCACCCTTCCCTCCTCCCTCTCAGAAATTTCTCTGGAAAGACTGTGAGGGACTCAGGGAGACCACCACTCAGAGGTGGGGACTGAAACCATCCTGCTCTCACCTCCACGGCAGAGCCACCCAGCCACACGGGGCCTCCAACCACTGGGGTCCAATGCACTGAGGCTTCGCGTTCCTTGAAGGCAGAAATTTGGGCCTAATTTGTCTTTTATTCCCCCAGGTTTACCTGCAAAAATGTGTAACATGCTAATGTTACTGCTGAGAAAGAGAGGAAGGAAGGGAGGAGGGAGGGAGGGAGAAAATACATAGTAAGATAGATAGGTATGCCGCAGTCTGGCTGGGCACAAAATCACGAGCCACTCAAACAGGAACAAACTTTATTTTTGAAACTCCCACCAATGCCCTGTATGCTCCCGGGAAATATGCCGACCCACACACGCGGCGTTCTCCCGGGCCACACTACCCCAACAGGAAATCCCTCCTCCGGAATTCCCTCCTACCCCACTTTCCCAACCAATGGGAACTAGCAGGCTGAGGTGGACAGCAGGGATCTAATATCCATTTGAATGCAGATCTTAACATAATCATATCATCTCAATGGCTTGCTGGCGTCACCTTTCAACCAAAAATGCCATGCATTATTACTATTTGGCTATGGCTCTTAGCATAGGTAGATAAAGTAAAGGGTATTGGCTCCTGAGATTATAGAGGTTATAAAGCCCTATGATCTGCCATTTGTAAGCCAAATGTGCAGGAAAAAAATCAGTGATGTAGTTCAAAGTCCTGAGAGCTGGAAGGCCAATGGTGTAGATTCCAGTGTGGATCTGAAGCCCTGAGGACCAGGAGAACCAAAGGCAAAGAAATCAAATGTCCCATCTCATCAGTCAGGCAGAGGGAGCACCAGTCCAACCTTCCTCTGCCCTTTTATTCTCTTTGGTCCCTCAGTGGATTGGATGATGTCTACCTACACTGGGGAGGACCATCTGCCTTCTCGTTCCAGTAACCGGATGCTAGTCTCTTCCAGAAACATCCTCACAGACACACCCAGAAATAATGTTTTACCAGCTATCTGGGCATCCCATAGTCCAGGCAAGTTGACACATAAATAAGCCATCACACTGATGAAGTTAGCTACCAGGACAGTGAGGAGGGAGAAGTGGGAAGCATCATTAGTAGATTTGGCAAACCCAGGAATCACACCCTTAATGTCAGGGATTGAACACTGTGTCCATTTCTGGGCTCTTAAGCATCTCTCAAGGTTAAGAACAGATGATGATCCTACATCTGCTTCAGGGCTACAAAGGCCAGGAACACCCAACTAATTTAACTTGAAGAAATAAATTAAGATGTCATTCAGGTGAATGCCAACACCTCTCTCAAGAAGTCATTCGTGGTTGAAACAGAGTAAAGCTAAAGGGCCCAAGAGCTTTAAGATGGACTTGAACTGTTTGAAGAACATCTACAGAACAGTCTTCAGGTTTCAGGGAAAATACCATTCGATCTTTTTGATGATTTATTTATTAATATTGAGCACTAATTATAGACTGGGCACCATCTTTGATGGGGGATGCAGCCACAGTATAGGAGTCAGAGGTCAACTGCAGAGAATGAATCCACTTTTGCTACTTTGAGCCAAAAAATATTAACAGCATAATCTTTGACAGTGCTATAGAAGCAACTTCTAGATAGATCTTTTGGAAACAGCTAACTCTCCAAATCACACTGTAGGATAGGGCTGCTGATAGAGGCTCTGCCAGGATGAGGACTCCTCTATGGCCCCAAGGCCACTGCCTTGGCTGTTGGAGTACACTGCGTTTACCAGAGACCCAACCAAAAAAAAATGCCTAGTGCAATGCTTCCAGTCACAGACACATGAATCAGCACCTAAGCCCAAGGCTAGATGGGTCCTCCAACTGGTGAAACCAAAATCATCTCCAGAATCCCAACTGCTTGGCCCACAAGCGAATTCACTGTGTTCATCACAAATGGTAAACAAGACAGACAAACTCTCTCTATCTCTCTCTCTGCTTCCTGGTTCCCATGAGTGGAGCAGTTTTCTTCCACCACACCCTTCCGCCATGTTGTTCTGCCTCACTCACCTCAGGCCCAGAGAAATGGAGTTGGTCAACCATAGTCTGAACCTCTGAAACCATGAGCCCAAAGTAATATTTTCCTCCTCTAACTTATACTTGTCAGGTATTTTGATCACAGCAATGAAAAGTTAACCAACTCAGGTTATGTGACAGAACATGACACAGCATGGAAGGTCAAGAAGGTTTGCCTGAAGAAATGGCTGAAGATGAAACAGGAGTCAGTTTGGTGAAGAAGGTAGGGGAGAACTTTCCAGAAAGAGGGAATGGTGGTGACATAAGCTCAAAGTCAGGAAAGAGTATGGCATGTGCAGCCTATGAAAGATGTATGGAAGATTCTTTATCATGTAAGAAAATTATTCTTGGCACATGTAAAAACATGGACACCACATGGCTGAACAACAGTGAGTCTAGCTGAGGAGAAATAGCCTGTCAAGGCACCTTGGAGAGGCACACAACCCCAGATATAAAGGAATAGCTGTCACCTTGCACCTACTAAGTGCCAGGCACTGGTTGAAGTATTTTTCATCTATTTTCCTTTCATCCTTACAACACTGCACTCTTAGTATGTCCATTTTTGCATGAGAAAACTGTGACACAGGGAGATTAAGTAGGTAACTTGTCCACAGCCACACAGCTAAGAAGTGATAGATCCACGCTTCAAACAGAATGCTCACTGCAGGGTTTGGAATCTCAACTCCTGTGTCACAAAGGAAAGGTTTGGGCCACATGGCAGAGGGTTTTGAATGTCACCATGTGAAGCTTACGGAATGTTGTTAAAGCAGAATTAACAGGACAAGACAGAGGTCAGTGAATAGCAAATAAGGGGAACAGCAGAAATATGCTAAAAGGGTTTGTAGCACATGCTCCAACAGCCCCTCCTCCACCTCTGCGTTCCCTCCCTACTAGTGCACAGGGTTCTACTGCTGACAGGACGTGCACCTCTTTTTCTCAGGGTTTCTCTGGCCCAAGCCAGCCTTGCCCATCCATTCAGCAAGCCTTATATGCCAAGGAACTACCAGCAGCAGAGGCGGAAGCCTCAACCAAGGACTGACAGGAGGTGAAGGAGGAACACTCCTCCCCACTGCCTTACCCTGTGAACGGGAGAACTGAGATGCATGTGTTCTACAGTAATCCTCAGAGTTTCCCCTTAGGAGTGAACCTCCATCATTCAAAGGGGTGACTTGCTTGATAACACACTCTGCCTCGCTGTCTTCCCTTCCCTGTCCCATGACCCCAACTCTTACCAGTACTTCTTAGCATCATAGCCCACATAAATTTGCATTCACATAAATTTGCATTCACTCAAATCCTTATCAGAAGAGGTGGGACTGGAGATAGGTACAATTCCATGTGGACACACGTGGTGGCAGGTATCATGAGATCTCTAACCTTGTCATTCCAGGTAAGAGGACCCACAAAAGCAGAGGATCTGGAATAGCCTCACCATCATTCATGCAGGTGATAGTGGATGTTCTTCCCCAGCCAGGGGCTTCTGTTCTGTCCGTAGTCCACCTGCCTTGTCAGAATCCTCAACTTCTACTCCTAACCTCAACCAGACCTGAGGGTCAAGCACTCCCAGGTGACCAAGCTGTCATGCGAAGGTCACAGAGCTTCAAAGCTCTGTTTGAAGTTGGGACTGTACTATACCACCCCACAGCAAAGGTCACAGGGAAAATGCCACATAATATAGCCACTACCAGTTTCCTAATCCTCTCCTATCACTGCCTTCATAGCTGGGGCTTACAGGGTTCCATTTCATCGGTAAGAAAGAGAGCCTCTTTTGGAGGGGGGTACTGGGGATTTTACATTCATTCTTTAATTTCTCATATAGTCTTATGAAATGGGTACTATTTTTTTTTTTTGGTACCGGGGATTAAATTCAGGGTAACTCAGCTACTGAGCCCCATCCCCAGCCCTATTTTGTATTTTATTTAGAGACAGGGTCTCCCTGAGTTGCTTAGTGTCTCACGTTGCTGAGGCTGGCTTTGATCTCGCAATCCTCCTGTCTCAGCCTCCTGAGCTGCTGGGATTACAGGCGTGCACCACCACGCCAGGCAAGAGGTACTCTTTTATTAGGTAAATGGAGGGGTTTTGTCCTGGTCTGCTTGAAAGATGAGGAACTTATCTCTCTGCTCTCCTCTGAAAGAGTCCCTCATGGGCCATGGTAATACTCATAGTGTGTGCTATCAATTATTTATATTCCCTCAAAAATCGTATGTTGAAATCCTAACCCATAGTATAATTGCATCAGGAGGTGGGGCTTGTGGGAGATGATTCAGTCATAAGGACTCTGCCCTCATGGATGGGGTTAGTGTTCTTATAAGAAACCCTGGAACTCTCAAACACGATTAGTGGGAATGTAAGTTAGTACAATGATTAGGTTGAACAGCCTTGAGTTTCTTCACAAAAACTCAACGTAGATCTACCATATGATCAGCTAGCCCACTTGTGGGTATGTATTTTAAGGAAATGAAGTCAGCCTACCAAAGAGATACCTGCACACCCATGTTTACTGAGGCATTATTTTCAATAGCTAAGACATGGAATGATCCCAGGTGCCCATCAATGGATGAATAAAGAAAATGTGGTATACGTACACAATGGAATATTATTCACCCATAAAATAGAACCAAATCCTATCATTTTCAACAAAATGGATGAACCTGGAGGACACTGTGTTAAGTGAAATAAACCAGACAGAAAGACAAATACTGCATGTTCTTTCTCATTTGTGGAAGTTAAATAAAGGTAAACCTGATTATAGAAAGATGATTACCACAGATTGGGGAGTTGGGAGGGAGGATAAAGGGAGGCTGAATTTGATCAGTGCATGCTGTATGCATACATTGAAATATCACACTGAACCCCATTAATATGTATGATCAATTACATGTTCATCAAAAAAATAAAAGAGAGATGTTAGGGAGTTGCACACATCTTTCCACCATGTAAGGGTACAGTGAGAGAGCACCATCAGGGAACCAAGAAATAAGACCTCATCAGACACCAAGTCTCCTAGCACCTTCATCTTGGACTTCCTAACCTCCAGAACCGTGAGAAATAAAGTTCCGTGGTTTAAATGTTAATCTATGGCATTTTGTTATAGCAGCTCAAAAGGACTAAGACAGAAAATTGGTACCAAGAAGTGAAGATACTGCTATAGAAAACATGTAAAAAACATGGAAGCAGCTTTGCAATTGGGTAATGGTTAGAGACTGGAAGGGTTTTGAGGTCACACTAGAAAAAGCTAACATTACTGTGAATAGACTTTTAAAGGTGGTTTTGATGAGGGTTTAAAAAAGAAGAGAAGCCTCCATCTTCTTGAAGAATACCTAAGTAATCATGACCAGAATGTTGTGAAGTGATTCAGTGAATCACTTTGTGAAATCTGGACGGGATATGCCATTCTGATGAGGTCTGAGACAGAAAAGAAGGTCATGTCATCGGACAATGAAGAAAAGACGATCCTTGTTATAAAATGGCAATGAACTTGGCTGAATTGTGTTCATTTTCTGTGTTCTGGAAAGCAGACCATGTGAGTGATGGCGTTGTGGAGGTGATTTCTAAGTGAGGTATTGGAGGGTATGGCTTGGCTCCTCTTGACTGATTCTAGTAAGAGGTGAGAGGACAGGAATGACTTAAAGTCAGAATTATAAGGCTAAAAAAACCCTAAACTTGACATTTTGGAAATTTCTCAGGTTGTTCCATATTGCAAAGCAATGGAAATGATGTTTAGAAGATAATACCACCCCATGGTGGCCAAGGAACCAAGGTCGGTATGAGTGTAAAGTACCCCTCCACTTAGACAGCTCAGCAGAAGCTGGGTGCTATTCTTTGAAATAAAGGAAGAGTGGATGCGGATATGGCTCAGTGGTAGAATGCTTGCCTAACATGCATGAGACCCTGGGTTCCATCCCCAGTAATACACACACACACACACACACAAAAAAAAAAAGAATGGAAGGAAGGAAGAATGATCTGGAAGGCAATTACTTGATCTCAGAAGAGGGAACCATCACCTTCGTTTCAACAGGCCAGATGGTATCCACCCAGAGCTAGAGGGCAGGGCCACCCAGATCCTTGGGGGGGCCCAACCTCTACCCCAATGGGCCAGTAGGCAGAGCCTTGAGCCAAAGTTGGTTATTCTCAAGCCTTAAGCTCTCATGGAGTTTCCCCTACAGTTTGGACTTACTTGGGATCCATCACCCCTTCCTTCTTTCTTATTTCTCCATTTGGGAAAGTGAATGTCTGTCCCTATGCCTGTCGCACCATTGTGTTTTGGACACTGGGAACTTGTTTGGTTTCACAGGATTAGAGTTGCAGAGCCATTTGCTTCAGGATGAATCATGCCTTGGGTCTCACCTATATCAGATGATCCAGATGACATTTAGTGAAGACTTCGGATTTTAGAGTTAGAGTTGATGCTGGAACTGATAAATACATTTAGGATATTAGGGTGTGATTAATATGCTTTGCATGTGAGGAAGGCATAAATTTGGGGAATTTAGGAGTGGAATGGTATACACTGAATGCTTGTGCTCCCTCCAAATTTGTGCGCTGTGGTCTTAACACCTTTCCTAATACCACCCCGTGACTCATAGCTCTGGCTTTAGGAGGCCAGGCCTTTGTGAAGTGATTCAGTTGTGAGGTCAAAACCCTCAGGAATGGGATTAGTGTTTGTTAGGGTCTGTAAACAAGTCAAGATGGCGCCTCGCATTTTGCAGAGGGAGTGGTTTGTGAAGTAACGCCAGCGAGCCATTAAGTGTGGAGATTCCTTATTGGTTGACTGCTGTATCTAGTTTATGCTAATTAAGATAAGCTGTGGGTAATGTATATATACCCCTCCGGTCCTACAATACACGGCTCCCACTCCTGCTGTATAAGTCTACACAAGTTGTTCGTCACCCCCCGGTTATTTTGCTGCAGCCGGACTGCGGCAAGTGTTCTCACAAAAGAGAGCCCACGGAGTTCTTGCATTTCTTGCACCATGTAAGGACTCAGAAAGAAGACCAGAAGCCGGGAAGCAGGCCCTTAGCAGTCACAAATCCACTGTCACCTTGATCTTAGACCCCCAGCCTTGAGAACTGTAAGAAATAAATTTCTGTTGTTCATAATCCTTCCAATTTATGGTATTCTGCTATTGCTGCCTGAACAGGGTATGACAGTGTGGCAGATGGTATTTTCCAAAGGTAGTTGCAAAAACATATGTATCCCATCCCCCCACATTCTTCTGACACTGTGACCAGTGCTCCTCCCACAGAAGAGCAGCCTTCCTGTTAAATCTGAGTCGGGCGGACGATTGGTCTGACCAATAGATTTTACTGAAGATGATGTGATATCTTCCAAGGTCATCAAAAGGGTCCAGCTTCCCTCTATTTCTCTTTCTTGGAAGCTCACTCAAAGAACCCAAGCACCATGCTGTCAAGAAACTCAATGGAGAGAGTCCACACACAGAGTCACAGGAAGACAGGAACCAAGGCCCCCAGCCAATAGCCACACCGCTGCTACATGAGTGCTCAAGCTTTCAGATGGTACCATCTCTCAGCCTTCCAGAAAAGGCTCCCGAAATTATGGAGCACAGACAAATTTTCCCCACATATCCTGTATGTAATTTTTTTTTTTGGTTCCAGGGATTAAACCCAGGGGTGCTTAACCACTGAGCCACATCCCCAGCCCTTTTTATATTTTATTCTGAGACAGGGTCTCACTAAGTTGCTTAGGGCCTCGCTAAATTGTTGAAGCTGGCTTCCAACTCATGATCATTCCTGCCTCAGCCTCCAAAGCTGCTGGGATTACAGGTGCATGCCACTGCCTCTGGCTCCTGTATGTATTTGTGACCCACAGAAACTATAAGAAATGATTGCACCAGGTGCAGTGGTGTGTGCCTGTAAACCCCGTGTCTTGGGAGGCTGAGGCAGGAGGATCACAAGTTCAAAGCCAGCCTTAGCAACTTAGCAAAACCCTGTCTCTAAATAAAAAACAGAAAGGGCTAGGGATGTGGCTCATGGTTAAGTGTCCCTGAGTTCAATACCCAGCACCAAAAAGAAAAAAGAAAAGAAAGAAAGAAATGCTATCACTTTATTCCACTAAGTTTGGGTGCTTTGTTACACAATCATAGAATCATAGTAACTAAAGCACCAAGTTCCCTAAATTCCCATTGTTGAGTTGGGTTAAGTTAGATTTGAGATTGATCCATCCCTATGAGGAAAATTCTAGGAAAGCAGCCTTTGGGTCAGGGTCATGACCCCCACACACCTTTCCTAATACCACCCTGCAACTCATAGTTCTGTAAGGAACGTATCTGGTGTTTCTACAGTGATGTCCTTACAAAGAGGATAGGGATGGTGGTCCATCCGATAATCACAGGACAGACTGGGGTGACTTTACTAATTCAGTTCCCACCCTATTTCTTTTTTCATTCTTTCAATAAATTGAGGCCTGCTGGCCAGAGAGGCAGCCTCCCCTTCTCCCACTTGATCTGTGAAACCCCAGAGAGTGTTTGCCAAGTTCACAGAGAACTCCACATCTACAAAAGCAAAGCCAAATGACCAGGAGAGCAAGCAAGTGTCTGTAGAATTTATTATTTATTTAGTTGCTCACATCTGTAAGTCAGACCCCTCTACAGTCCACTCAGATTTTTTTTTTTTTTTTTTTTGGTACCAGGGATTGAACCAAAGGGTGCTTAACCACTGAGCCACATCTCCAGTCCTTTTTAAATTTTATTTAAAGATAGAGTCTTGCTGAGTTATTTAGGGCCACGCTAAATTGCTAAGGCTGGCTTTGAACTCCCAATCCTCCTGCCTCAGCCTCCTGAGCCGCTGGGATGACAGGCGCGGGTCACTGCACCAGCTAATGAGATAATTTTTGAAAGTCCTCATGATGTTCCAGAAACTGCACGGCACCTTTTACGTGTAGTAATAGTTCCTTGAGTCCGGAAGTCTGTGATAAACTCCTACCACTGGAAACCTTGTTGGGCTCCAAGACTACACATTATTTGATTATGGTCAACATTAACTATATTAAAAGGATTTGAAGCAGAGGAATAATCAATCAGGATAGAAAAATATCTTGAAAACAGATTTGTTTTCTTTGTAATACAAATTGCATATGACATCGGGAAGAAAGTCAATCTTTCCTTTGGTTCTCAAAATGGCAGCATGAAAACACTGACTCAAAAGTGTGATGACCCTGGCCCTCCTTCTGACATTTGCCCCACAGCAGCCACAGAAGTGGGGTCCTGCAGTCGCTTTCTGTCAAATTGCAAAGTGCTTATCATGGCTGCAGATGCCTGCAGGAACACGCCCCAGCCAGGACAGCGTCTCAGTGTCCGCCTTGCTCTTCTTCATTTCGCTCTGACCTTCCTGCCCTTTTTATTGTCCATGAACATGCCAACATGCCAAGCCTAGGGACTTTGCCCTCACCATCCATCGCCTCCATAGACGTACTGTCCCCTCTGATACCCGAAGCTTATAATCTCACTTATTCAGGTCTCTACCCAAATGGCCTCCTCTATCATCATCTCCTTAATACACATTTTTTTCTTTAGGGTGCTTATCCTGATGTTATATCACATGCCTGTTTATTTAGCATTTCATCCCCAGCATCTGGAATAGTAACGGACACATAATAGGTGTTCACTAAACACTTGTAGATGATCAAATGGCCTTTCTAAAATGTCATCCCAGGGCTGGGGGTGGAGCTCAGCAATAGAGCACTTATCTAAGCATGTACAAGGTCCTCAGTTTGATCCCCAGCACCACACGCAAAAATGAACTAAAATATCTACCCAACACTTCCGTTCATTGAATGATTCACCCTATGGGCAAAGTCTTCCAGAACCCTTCATGATCTAATCTCTGCATAGCTCTGTTCACTTCCCCATCTGATCCATCCTCATTGCACACACTCACATTCACATGCACTATGCACACACACAGATACACAACACATACACACAGAAGCCTATTCATGAACACATCCCCAAGCACACCAGGATAAACACACAGATACACACACATAGACACAACGATGCATGTGCACAAACACACACCTTTCTAGCCTCCAGACATAATCCCCTCACGCTCACCTTCAGGATGTTACCATTTTTCACTTGCCTCTCCTGCTCAGCTGTTCTGGACAGCTCCCACTCATTCTTCAAGTGCCAACTCTATTGTTGTTCCTCCTAAGGAGTCAGGAAAATATGGGGTTACAAAGCACAGATGCTGGAGACAGATGATTCGACTTCAAACTTTGACTTTGCCACTTGCTAGCTGTGTGAGCTTAAACCAGTTACTTAACTTCTCTGTGCTTCCATTTCTTTCCCAATAAATCAGAATAGTGATAAGAGTACGTACATCACAGGATCATTTTGGGGAGTTAATGAGCTAATACATATAAAGTGCTCAGAACAGTGACCAGCTCATAATGAAGATTGCTTAGATATTATTCTTATATTCTGATCATTCGTCCAAATCCCTCCTGAGCATTCAACATGGCTACTGTGTGTTGAACGGATCCAACTGTGTTTCCAATATGTGTTCCTTGTCTTTCTCCTCACCAGCACTGAGCAGCCGTGGATGGGTGTGCTGTGCCCCAAACCCAGGGCCTGCACACCAGGGTGCTCAAGAACTATTTGCAGAATGTCCAAATGCCCTTGGATGAGCCATTTGGCTGTATGGGGATGTGGCTTTCTCTTCTGTAAAGTAAGATCATTGGACAGGAAGTTTTCTAAGGTCCTTCCAGGTCAAACGGTCTCTGATTCTCCAATTCCATGCTTGACCCTTGATTTGAAGAAATGTTCCATCCTCATTATACCAGAAGGATAATCGGTATCTTTTTGAAAGCTCTTTTCAACTCTTCCAAATCTTTTTCAAAAGGAATTTGCAAAATGATGGGTGTCAAGAGCCCTTAGAAATGAATTCAATCCTGACCTTTCGCTGTGGAGGGGACAGAGACCCAGAGACTGGAGAAGCCTTGCTCAAGGTCACTCAGCCAGCTAATGGAAGAGTCAGAACCACAATTCAGAGGTCATGGCTTACGAGACTATTTTTTTCTGCACACACACAAAAAAACATGATTCAGATAGTTTTTCTGTTTTTCTTTTTAGCAAAGGCATAATAATGAAATCTAGCAACATTTGTATGGAAATATGAGAGACGGGATGAGTCATGTCTTTTTAAAGCATCACTGGGTGCTTTTGCCATAACAATACATAAAAATAGCACTAGCTTACCGGCTTAGCGAATCTCACCAATAGCCAGGCCAGTACCAAGCCCCACCTGTCAGAGTGTTATTGACACATCCTGTCAAAACAAGTTCACACAGAAAAGTATAGGTGGAGCACCTCTGGGCTATAACTTCTCTTTCTTCCCCTTCTTTTTATGATGATTTGTTGTGTAGACAACGCGCATGTGCTGAAGACCTGTCAGAAAAGTGGTACGGAAGATACTGGTCATACAAGTTTGGTCCCCTGCTATTGCTGGGTAATTTCTTTCCCAATAAATTGGAATGGTGATAAGAGTACCTACCTCACAAGATCATGCTCAGCATGATCCTATGCTCAGCAGCATATGACAATAAGCATTTGTTGCTATGCCCACAGTTCTGAGCATCGGCTGTGTTTCTGTGAGTTAGCTGGTCTAAGCTAACTGTGTGAGCTTAAACCAGTTACTTATCCTCTCTGTGCTTCCATTTCTTTCCCAATAAATTGGAATGGTGATAAGAGTACCTACCTCACAGGATCATTTTGGGGAGTTAATGAGCTAATACATATAAAGTGCTCAGAACAGTGCCCAGCTCATAATGAACTGGACTCCAAACTGTGGGTTCAGATTAAGCCTCTTTAGACATCTCTTCATTCTTCTGAGATCAACTGGCTCCCTGGGGGAAGGTTGTCAAGTGGAAATGCAAATACCATTTGAGGTTTACGCTTAGAACGAGAAGGTTGTCACTTCTGTCTATACTCCAGTGACCACAAGTCATACAGCCAACCCAGCATCAATGGAATGAGAAACACACCCATCTCTAATGGCAAGTATAGCAATGAGCATGGATAGAGGGAGGTATAAGAAGTTGGAAATAGTTATGCAACTGAGCACAGAGGTCATTTAAAATTTTAGCAAGGAAGCTATGGAACCAACCTAGGTGCCCCTTAATAGATGAATGGATAAAGAAAATGAGATACATATACACAATGGAATATTATTCAGCTATAAAGAAGAAGGATTGTGGCATTTGCCAGTAAATGGATGGAACTGGAGAATATCATGCTAAGTGAAATAAGCCAATCTCCCAAAAACCAAAGGCTGAATGTTCTCTCTGATATGTGGATGCTAACACATGATAAGGGAGGGGGAGGGAAGAATAGAAGTTCAGTGGATTAGACCTAGTTTCTCGACTCTGGCCAGGCATCCAGGGCTGGGACCTGAAACCAGGAGCTCTGCTGAGCTCTTCCTGCCCCAGGTGGTCTTTCTCATAGCTTCCCGTCTTCCTAAATAAATAAGCCTCTCCTCTCACCATGCTGCTTTCAGACTTCAGTTTCCCTACTTGGAATAGCAAGTGCAAAATGTTCCTCATGTCTTGCCCAAGCACTGTGGGCCCAGTGGGCTGTGGAGTGCTTCTAGGATGGTTACGAGGACATGGAGTCTGAAAAGTATAATGGCAGGGGAAGGGAGGTCTGGTCGCAGCCTTGGAGTCAAATAGGCAGGAACTTAATCCAGTCTCATCACTGTCCATCTTAGTGATCTCTCCCAGCCTCAGTGTTCTCATCAAGAAAATGGTCTCAAAATGGCACCTTCCTCACCAGAATGTTGTGTCTGATGAGGAAGAACCAGGCAGTGGCTAGAACAGAATTCTATTCTTAATTCACTGCAATTATTACCATATTCTTTTGGGTATACGATGCTCAGGTTGAACCTCATGTCAAACCTTTGCAGACACGTCCTGAGGGTGCGGGAGCCCTGAGTAGGCTAAGTCTGCAAAATGCTTAGAAGTAGCCCAGACACTGTGAGAACTGTGGACAAATGTAGAACACACTCATCACTCAAGTAGCTCCCAGTCTAGCTGGAAATCAATGTCCTCAAAACCAGCATGGTAATTCTAGCAAGTGACAGGGACACAAAGCTCCTGAGCCAACACCCAACCAAGGCAAGAAGCCCCAGTGCCGTATTTATCATGTAGGTGGCCAAGTATTCTCAGTTCCCTATGAGAAAAAAAAGTCTCTGACTTGGAGCTGAAACTCAGGTTCCTGTGACATGTCCCCCTCTTGGACCATCCACAGACAACTGTCCCATGTCCCCTGAGCCAGATATTCAAGTTTCTAAATGGCCCCTCAGATGAGGCCTCATGATTCATCCAGGTGCCAACCCCTTCTCACAAACACCCTTTTGACGTAAGGTGACAATCTAGGAGAAGTCACAAGACACATTGGTGACAAATTGGCTAAACCTGTGCATTGAGGGGGGGAGTTATGGAATATTAGTCCCACAGAACTTAAGTAAATGCAGGTTCCAGCAAAATAAGAGAATATTTGAGGTAAAATAAAATAGGAGAAATGTTATGGAAGGAAAACCAGCCAGGTTGTGTGACTGAAATGTATCATGAAGTCGTTAGGAGAATCACGTGCACAGTACCTCTCCAAAAGGTAAGCCACAATGAAGTCTCCCTGAACCTGTTGGTCTCAGGACTTGACTCTGCTCATGGAACATTCTCAGAGTTCTCAGAGAACTCTTTAGGGGAAGTATTTGTTTAAAAATGTCTGAGCTGTAGCCGGGTGCAGTGGCGCACACCTGCAATCCCAGTGGCTCAGGAGGCTGAGACAGGAGATCTTGAGCTCAAAGCCAGCCTCAGCAACAGCGAGGCCCTAAGCAACTCAGTGAGACCCTGTCTCTAAATAAAATACAAAATAGGGCTGGGGATGGGGCTCAGTGGCTGAGGGCCCCTGGGTTCAATCCCTGGTACAATCACTGGTATCTGAGCTGAGTTACCAGGGCAGAGTCAAGAGAGCCCATCCTGAGTTGGATGGTATGGAGAAACCATCATGCCTACCAGGGGTCTCCTGCGATTTCCTTCCAGATAAACTCTTTGCATTTCAATCTCTGTCCTTGCCCTGCTTCTGGAGACATCCAAACCCCAGAAGATGGTCTGGAGAAGTCTCTCTGAGACATTGGAGCTTGAGCATAAAGAAAGAGGTGGGAGACAGGGGACAGGGGACGTCACAGAGGCAGCCTAGCAAACCCTGCTTGAGCTGGCCTACTCCAGGTCTCAGCCCCACTGTCCCCATCTGCCTGGACAAATATGGCTCTCAAAGAAATGTCTGTCTCTCTTTCCCCCCTCCTCTCCTTCTAGCCTCAATGTCCCCCAATTTCCCCACTGCTTGGGGACTCCCATCTGGCCAGGGTGGAAAAGGACTAGAAAGTACGAGCCATGGGAAAGGAGGCGAGGGACCTCTTGGGCACATAAATCACTCCACAGCCAGAAGACCTGGATCCCCGAGGCGGGAAGGTAATTCCCAGGGCAGAGAAGAACTTGGCAAGCAGCCCCCAAGTCAGAGCAGGACTCGGGGCCAAGCTCCTGGGTCGCTTTTCTCCATGGAACTGTGGGCGTAACCTTGATCCCTCTGCCGAGGTAAACAAAAGGGTCTGAATTATTTGGTTTGGAAGGGGAAGAGGCCCCAGGGAGACCCAGCGCCGCAGTAATAAATGAAGAACAGAGACGACTGCGCCGAGCCTGCTGCTTCCCCTCCATTAGCGCAAACCCGGGGCATCTCTAAAAGCTAAAAGGCATCACTCTCCTCTCCCCATAGCAGAGACCGGAGTTGCAGAAGCCACAAATCACCAAGAAATGTGCAGAAGAATGTTCACCATTTCTTGGAATGGAAATAATAATAAATAATAGTAATCTGTTCTGTGTATTTAGCCAAGACATGTTCTCCAAGGAGCTTTGTACTGAAATTTATCGTTAAGTCCCTGGGGTCTGGATATTTTTTAATTAAAACTTTTATTGGGGAAAACATCCAAATTAAAAAAAAAATCCCTCCTGAAGTGAGTTATGTGGAGGGTCGCCGTTTTGCATTTCCTTAGCATTTGTCCTTTTTATTCTTTGTCTGTCCTGCTGTGTTAACTGTTTGCTGCATCAAAATGTAACTCAAAGCACCTGTGCTCACTGCCCTGGAAGAGGGACAGGGAAGGCGTGAAAGCGCACCGTGCAGTTTCTGAGGGCCAGGTCCTTCAGACACGTGTTATGTTCCTAATTGTCACCGCAGCCCTGGGAGCCGCCATGGCGGTAATGACTACTTGCTTCCTAAGTGCTTTCCGGACACCACCTCATTAAATCTGCATGCAGCCCTCGTATGTGAGCTCGCTCAGTGTCCCTGTGTTTCAGATGAGGACATGGAGGCTTGGAGAGGTTCAGAAACAGGAGGAAAATCTCCCAGGTAGAAGCAGGGAGACCTGGTTTTAGGGGCACCCATTCCCCCTTGAAGGCGGGAGGGAAGGGGAGATGAGGGGGGACAGGGGAGGTGGGTGGGGAAGAGATGTGGAAGGGGTGGGGACATGAGGGAAGGGAAGAGTTCCAGGTGAGGATTCTCCCAGGTGAGGGTTCAAGGACAGGTATGTAATTGAGGTATCACTCTTAGGAGACGCCAGTAGGGATGCTAGTTGAACAGGCAAGGGGGAAAGCCAAAAGGTGACCACCTCAGCCTATCCTGCAGGGGGCGCTCTGGAGAGAACAATATCCCAGTTCGTCCTCCTCCAGGCAATGGAGCTAGATTTTTAGTTCTACACGTCATCTCTGGCTATGGGATGCCCTGGGGTTGGGGTGGGTGGGTGAGAAAGGAAAGACAGAAAAACTCCTAAGCACTTCCCAGCCCTCAGTACCTTTGGGGAGTTGCCAATGTCCAGGAGTGCCAGTTGTTGGTAGGAGAACGGGCCCACAGATGTGGGGAAGGAACCCAGTAAGGTGTGTTACATGTGGCCACCTCACTAAGAAAGACCCATCCAGATGGCAGATGTGTATAGGATCCATAGTCATAGTTGTGACCCTCATCGCACCCCATATTGGCCACTGACTGCAAACTCCCCAGGACTGGGTCGTTCTGCTCTGAACACAATTGCGAGCATAGCTGATGTTTCAGTGAGCTTTTCTGCTGCTGTGATTAAAAGACCTGACCAGAAGAACTGCAGAGAAGGAAGAGTTTATTTGGGGGTGCATGGTTTCAGAGATCTCAATCCATAGACAGCTGACTCCATTCCTCGGGGCTTGAGGTGAGGCAGGACATCATGGTAGAAGAGTGTGGTGGAGGGAAGCAGCTCATGTTGATGATCAGAAAGCAGAGATACAAATATATACCCCAAAGCCACACCCCCAATGACCCACCTAGTCCAGCCACACCCACCTGCCTTCAGTGACCACTCAGTTCATCCCATCAGGGATCAATTCACTGATTGGGTTAAGGCTCTCACAACCCAATCACTTCTCCTCCGAACATTCTTGCCTTGTCTCATACATGAGCTTTTGGGGGATACCTCATCTCCAAACCATAATAGCCTGTCTCTCCTCCATCAGATCCCAAGACACAGCACTGGCCAGGCTGAGGGGATGAGGTCTGGTAGTCCACTCAAGCCAGCTGGCCAGCAACCGCCATGGCAGAGCCTAAAGACAGAACCTGGGACCGCCTTGTGCCTCTTCTTAAGGCCACAGCCTGAGGGGAGTTGCTGGGTCCTGCTGACAGACAAATCTCCCTTTTAGTTCCAATTAGGTTGAGTGGGTATCTTTGCCTGGCCATCAGTGTCTAAGATGGGTGTCATTTCAGACTCTCAACACTGTCTGGGACACAGAACCCAGTTACAAGGGCTCCCATCCATACATGTGCACACACACCCCTTTCCCACTCCACTTGCCAAGGCACCGAAAAACCCATATCACAGCACATACTCACGTTTTTGTACTTGTACATGTCGGTAGGTATCAATTCCTGCAGTCCTTGGAATAAACCTTCTATGGTGGGACATTTAGGATGCCATGGTGTTGCTATTGCAAACAAATAATGTTGAGTGAAAAAAGGCAAGTTACAAAAGGAAATGTACAGGACTTCCTTTACAAAAGGTAAAAGCATCCAAAGAGACAGTGCACATGTTCAAGGACACACATATATGTAGCACCAGCAAAAACTGTACACAGGATGCTACACCTGCTCTGCATGACACTGACCTTGGAAGGGGAGGGAGAGATGAGTTTTAGCTACATTTGGAAATCTGTATTTTTTTTTCAATATATGAAAGAAAGAAATGAAGAAATATGGCAAAATGTGATTTATCTGACTTCTGTGGCTCATGGGTATTTCCTACTACTTCCCATCATTTTCTGTATTTGGAATGTTTCTTTATCCTAAGTCATGTTTTAATGATTTTTCTAAAGTTCAACTAAAACTGAATCTCAGCACGCTGATGACCCAACTATTCTACTCCTAAGTATACATTCAATGGAATGTGTACAGATGTTTACCAAAAGACCATACAAAGAACTCTCACCCCAGTGCTATTTGTGATAGCCCATGACTGACAAACAACCAACCCAGTGCCCATAAATGGTGCAATAAATAGAGGTGTGCTCATGCAAGGGAGCCTTATATGGCAATGAGAATAATCAAACACTGTGGCGCTCAAAAGCAGCAATTGAGCTCACATATGCTGTGCTGAGCACGGGCATCAGACATACTCTCTGGCTCCTATTTTAGCCAGCTTTTTATTGCTGTGACCAAAATACCTACCACAAACAACTTGGAGGAGGAAAGTTTATCTGGGCTCATGGTTTCAGAGGTCTCAGTCCACAATCAGCTGATTCCATTGCTCTGGGCCTAAGGTAAGGCAGAGAACATCATGGTGGAAGGGAGAGGTAGAAGAAAGCTGCTCAGTTCATGGCAGCCCAGAAGAAGAGAGAGAAAGGAAGGGGTCAAGGGACAAGACATTGTCCCCAAGGGCACACTGCCAGTAACCTACTTCCTCCAACTATGTCCTACCTGCCTATAGTTTCCACTACCTCCCATTAGTCCACTCCAATAATTAGCCCATCAAATGGATTAATCCACTGATAAGGTTAGAGCCCTCAGGATCCAATCATTTCCTGAAGTCCCACTTCTGAACATTGCTATGGTAGGGACCAAGCCTTCAACACACGAGACTTTGGAGGACATTCCAGATCCAAACCACAACATCTCATTTTATAGAAAGTTCTAGAACAGGAAAAACTTGGAACACTCTGATGTTACAAGTTAGGATAGTGCTCAATGCAAGGCACGTAGGGCCCAAGGGGTCTCTGGGGTACTGATTATGATTTGTTTCTTGATACAGGTGTGGGCTCGTGGGTGTGCTGAATTTGTAACAATTCATCAAGTGGGCACTTAGGATATGTGCACTTTTCACCAGCATGTTATATTTGAAGAAAATCTATACTTTTTCCAAAAGTAAAAATTGAGTCAATTCAACATTATATGGAGGCCATTGTCAGCCATGAATTCTCAGTTTGAATTAATCTATTGATCACCAGTGTTGTAACATAATCCATATTGGACATGAAATTATTGACCTGGAATAACCTCTAAGTTGCTGCAGTCATGGGGGGTGGCAGATGGAGGGCTCTGTTAATGGTATTTCACAGGAAGTAGCATTCCCCTAATGAAATGTCCATTTTTAGCCCAGATCCCATCAGAAAAGGACTGATCATCCCACCCCAAAGGAGTTCAGCTACACCTTCCTTCTCTTGGGCAGTTGGGAAGACCACCATTAGGATCCAAGTGCCCAGGTTAGACAGGAGTTTCTAGGGGAAAAAAAATCCACATGCCAAGCCTTCAAAAGAGCAGACTTCCGTAGATACCACCCATCTGCCAAAATGTGGGTCTCACGGGGCTTCCAGCAGGTACTAAGTAAGGGAGAAACCAGGCAGACGCAGCCTTGAAAGATGACGACGGCCCATGCGCAGCTCACAAGTCCTCCATCTTTCGCCAAGCCCCTGGCAGGCATCACTGATCAATCAAGGCCCTTGGCTCTAAGAGACAGAATGAAGCCTCAGACTCTTCTCAATGCCTCTCTGGGTAACCTGGAAGAAGGAAGCTGGCAAAGAGACATTACCCTGGTTACATGGACTGAGCAGTGGATTTGGGGACATGGGATAAGGATTGATTGTGTTTTGAAGAAGAGTTGAAACCAAATACACAACACACTGTTGATCCTCTGGGTTTGATGCATACATTTCTTCTTCTATTAATTGAATAATAAACATAGATGCTTTTTATTTTAGAAGACAGACTGCCCTCTTTCCATAGTCCTAACATAAGTCTTCCCTTTGAACTATTGTCATATTAACGTAGGAGGTGGTGGGACTAACGGCGGCAGCCAGGTACATTCCCCCCCCCCCCCC
>NW_026000249.1:27234720-27241537 GCF_001458135.2 Marmota marmota marmota
CCCCCCCGTTGGGGAGAAGCCAGAGAGAAAGATGCTAGAAACTTCTGTTTCAAAATTGTGTACCGACTACACCAGAACAGAACCCTGAGGCTACAGACTCTTTAAAGGTAAAAGTGTTGCCATTTTTTAGGTAGAAACTATTCCAGAAAGAACAGGTTCCCAGTGGATGGGATTGTCACGTTGCACGTGCAGATGCTATTCACATTGTATGTTTTGATATTGGCTTTCTCTGGACCCGTGTGCCATGGGACCCCGGCCATAAATGACTATGGCGATGGCTGCCCATGACCTGCTCCCTGGAAGGAGGCAGAGGAACCAGGGAAGGGCTATCAATCTTCAGGCTCGCCTCAAACTGTTCAACCATGAATAAAAAAGAGCTGTGTCTCCTGGTCAACTATTGTTCCTGTGGGGGACAATTCCCCAGGCAGGAGAAGATACAGACCCCCCCCCGCCAATCGCTTTGTACAATTCCACTAGATTCTGCCTGGCTGTGGCAGAAAGGGGAGGTGCTGAGGAGACAGCCATCTATTATTACATCCCTACCCTGGGACAACTGACAGCCACACGCAGCCACTAGCTCACTGCTGTCTTACCCCGTGGCTCAGATCTGACCACTGAAATGTCTTTTTTCCCCGTGGCTGAGATGGCAAGCAGAGTCCCTCTCCTAGGGAAAGGTGAAATGCTCACTCGATTGCTGTTAACCTGGCATTTAACCCAACTGGCTCCTGGCTCATGGAGCCCGCAGTTCCCTGATGTATCTGCATTATACCAGCTCATCCGCCCCTGCCCAGCCCTCCATGCACCCAGGGCTCCTTAGAAACCTACCTCTCCTCATTCCCCCCCAGCATTGCCCCTTGTCACAGCCCAGAACTGGACCTGAAAAAGAAGTCTCAAAGAATTTTGCAAATTCCCATTCCATTTCATTCTCTGGTTTTATCCCCAGCTCCTGCAGACATTTGTCCTGGGATTATAAAATGAATTCCAAGTTTAGGACACTCTGTCTGGGCTGTGTCCCAAAAGTGACCAGGTTGCTGACAGGAAAACAGATAGAGGGGTACTTCTCTCCCCAACCCAGCAAGGGGGCCAGGCATTTTCTGCCCTTGAAGCAGGATCAAACTTCTCAGAATTGAAAATCCTTCAGAATGTTCTGTTGGGGAGGAACATGAGGTTATAGGTGGGGTCATGCCAGACCTGTGCAATGGGGCCACACCTGGAGCTGAATGGAGGGCCATTAGGGTCAGGCCAGTATGTTTGGTCTTTGATTATATTTCATTGGAAACCATGGAAAGTTCTTGAAGAAGGGAGTATATAACAGAGTGCTATTTGGGGAAGTAATACCTGAGGATAGGGGACTGGCTTGGGGTTCTGCAATGCCCAAGATAGAGGAAAGGAGGACCTGACCCACAGAAAAACTCTAGAAAGTTCCAAGATGTTAGGGCAAATGTAAACCTGGGCAAGTAAAGAAGCCAAAGCAACAATTTCTCATGAAGCCCACACGAATGAAACTGTCCCTATGTTAAAAAGGACACAGTGTTAGGGGGGCATCTACCCCAGTCACTTCTTCTCATGGGTGAAAAAACTGAAATTACAAGTCCAGACAAGTAACTTTCCTGAGTTCCAGGTCAGGGGCAGTACTCTGCTAAGTACTTTCCCACCTTTCCTCTAATAACCCATTGAACCATTTTTTTCTGGGATAATGGAATGGCCTAGAGAGGTTTAGAGACTCCCCCTAGGCCAGGGCTGGCAGCCCGTCTCCAAATTCAATCAGGGCTCTGAGCTCGTCTGTGCCCCCCATGCCACCTTTTCCAGAGAGAATGGCTTAATCCTTTAGAAAATGGCAACCGCTGGAGAGAAGTGGCCTTGGATTGAGACCAAAGAGGCACAAGACAGAGACAAGCCACCCTAGCACTACCAGGGCCATCGGGCAATGGCATGGGCCCCTGATGAGAAGAGCCATGTCACCATGAAAATCTATGCTAAGCCACCAGGAAACAGAAGACTGGGTTTAGCTGTGAGCCCCTTTGGCAAAAAGAGGGCCTGTGGCCTGCAGCCAGGCACCCCCATGAGAGCTGAACCACATTCAGAGGAGAGAAATCAGGAAGAGCTCGTACCAGGTATCTTGGCGGGTTCCCTAGCAGCTGAACTGACACAGTTGCCTGTATGCCACAGCTTGGGCCATGTGTTAAAGACCTGGTTCCTAGTGGGTGGCAATATTGGGAGGTGGTGGAACTCTGGAAATTAGAGCTTAGTAGAATAAACTTAGATCATTGGGGAAAAGCCCTTGACGGGGATATTGGGACCCCAGACCCTCTTTTTCCTCTTTCTTTTTTTTTAAATATTTTTTAGTTGTAGTTGGACACAATACCTTTATGTTTATTTATTTTTATGTGGTGCTGAGGATCGAACCCAGAGCCTCACAAGTGCTAGGTGAGCACTCTACCACTGAGCCACAACCCCACCCCCCTCTTTTTCCTCCTTCTTTGCTTTCTGGCTACTATGAGCTGAGCAGGTTTGGTCCACCACATGCTCCTACCATGATACTCTGCCTTACCACAGGCCCAAAAGTAACACAGCCATGTAGCCATCTGATCATGGACTAAAACCTCTCAAACTGTGAGCCAAAAGAAACCTTAGCCAAAATAAACCTTCTCTCTCTCTCTCTCTCTCTCTCTCTCTCTCTCTCTCTCTCTCGGGGTGCCAGGGATTGAATTCAGGACTACTCAACCACTGAGTCATATCCCCAGCCCTATTTTAAAATATTTTATTTAGAAACAGGGTCTCTCACTGAGTTGCTTCAGGCCTCACTAAATGACTGAGGCTGGCTCTGAACTTGCGATCCTCCTGTCTCAGCCTCCAGAGCTGCTGGGATGACAGGAGTGCATCACACTGCCCAGCACCTTTCCTCTTTTTAAGTTGATTTTCTCAGGTATTTTTTACAGCAATGGAAAACTGACCAAAGCACTGCATGAGGGATCTATGGAGGTAGAGGTCTCAGGAGAACCCATAGGGGAGTGGAGGACACCAGAGAGGGCAAGACAACCAGCTAAACAGTGACATAGAGTCCCCTGAAGTCAAGATTGACTGACTGACCGACTGTCCTGATATTCCATAAAATGGACAGTCCCCAGAAAACTAGGACAAGTTGGTTACTATACCCCAACCTGACCCCACAGAGAGCTCTGATGTGTGAAAGTCCCCACAGCATTGTCCCTTCCCTGTAAAGCAAGGTGTCCACGTTTTTGTGCTCCTGGTAGAAATCATCGGCCACTCCTCCCCTCCAGCCCCCCAGGCGGGGCGTGCACTCCTCTCTGAGTAAAATGGCACCTCAGGCAGTCCCCTGAGGAGGAGGCAGCTGTGTGTGGATACAAGCCAACACCTGGCCCTACAGACAGAGGGGCACATCGGCCAGATAAAGGGGATTTGGGTGAGGCACCAACAGTGCCTGCCACTTGAAGGGTTAAATGCCATTAACACCTGTGGGAAGCAACAGAATGAGCCAACTTGCCTGCAAACTGCCCCAGCAGAAGCCCCGACGCATGCGCCAGTCCTGTCAGTAAGGACTGGAGTCTCTCTGCTGCCCAGCAAGGGATGGGAGGAGGGTGGCATTCACGGGCTCCTATTGGGGGGCAGTTTGCAGGTAAGTTAGCTGATTCTAGAGCCTCCCAGTGCTGAGGGCAGTGTTCAAGGCTTTCACTGAAGCCTCTTGGATGCTACTCAGCAAAAGGCTCTGGGTTAAATTTGGAGTTCTGCTAACTCTCAACAACGCAGAGCACGCTAACTCGTATTTATGCACTCCGAGCGCATCCGACATTTAACTGAGCTTCAATAAAAATGAGAACATGCTCACCCACCCATCACCACCAATCATCTGTCACTTTTTCCAAAATGCAAAGGCTCCCTAGGACTCCTTAGTGAGACATCAAGTTTGATGAAAGTTATTAGTTAACACCTTCGAAAGTAAAGTTATTGTGGAATGCATTGAGGTGTGAAATGCAACACATTGCTAAGGTTCATATTAGGTCTCTCTGGGAATTTGTTCAGCAAGCATTTATTGAGCTCCTACTGTACACCAGCTGGCTCAGTGCTGGATACTGTGGGTAGAAGATCAATAGCATGAGGTTCCTCTGCTCAGAGAGTTCACAGTCCAGCAGGGGAACTGGATAGGGAAACAAACTCCAATAAAAGTTCTGGGGAACTACTGAGTGCAGTGGTGCATGCCTGTCATCCCAGCAGCTGGGGAGGCTGAGGCAGGAGGATGCGAGTTCAAAGCCAGCCTCAGCAACTTAGTGAGGCACTAATCAACTCAGTGAGACCCTGTCTCTAAATAAAATACAAAATAGGGCTGGGGATGTGGCTCAGTAAGCACCCCTGGGTTCAATACCTGGTACCAAAAAAAAAAAAAAAAAAAACCAGTTCTGGGGAATCAGCTATACCCCAATCAGAGTGTTGGGGGAAGGGAGCATCCCTGAGCATCAGATCTTCACAGATGAATACCTTATCAGATTGAACAAAGACACTGCTAGTTGTTCCCCAGTATCTGTTCTTCTCTCCTTTCTCATTTTTGTTTCAATAAAAGGACATCTAAAATAAATCTACATTTCCCAGACTTCTTTGCAGCTAGATATGACAGTGTGACTAAGTTTGCTGACCAATGGGATTAAGGTGTACTCTGTGACTTTCAGAGAATGTCTCTAAATGAAAGAATTAAAAAATCTTTTACTTCATCCCTGCTTCATTCTTGCCAGAGGCTGGACTATGGAGGTAATGGCTGGTGCTTGAACAGCCATCCTGGACTGTGAGATAATTATACTGCTAAAGATACTGGAGCAACAAAATGGAAGAAGCCTGGCTCTCTGACAACTTTGTGAAACTGCTTGAACAGCTTTGGGCTGTGAGACTATAACTTCGTATTCTGAGAAAATAGACTTCTATTGCATTTAAGCCATTGTTATTTTGGATTTTCTGTCATTCGTTGCCAAACCTAATCCTAATGGGTGAAAAATTTACGGCAGAGCAATTTCATTCCAAACTCATAGGCTCTGGCTTTGGCTTGTGTGGGTAATTTTTCTTGTTGCTCCAATTTCCCATTGGGTCCTCAGCATTTTCTTGCTCGGAGCCCCCGTGGAGAATGCTAGGGTATGCTGACCAGAATCTATTGAATATCAGTCCCTAGGGTTGTCTCACCTAAGGTCATGCTTCTTCCTGATGCCCCAACCATCAATGGCTAACTCATGTGAGAGCCTTAGGGAGAGGCCTGGCCATCTCAGCCCAACTAATGACCACTTATAGAGTCACTCCTTAGTTCCTCCCCACCCCAGAGCTCAGTCCCAAGGACCTACCCTCATTTTATTGTCCTGCTATTTAAACTCTCATACTCTGCTTCCTATGCTTTCCTCCACCCGACCTGCAATGAGGCCTGATTCTTGGCTTGTGGACTCCATTCCTTCTTTCTTCATCTCTTAATAGCAACTTTAATCCAGAGGCCCCAACACCTAAGACATTTCCTGCAATTAGCACCCAATGCAATTAGTACTTAATGTGATCTTTCTGTAATGCTAATGGGAGCCTCTGGGCTGAATCCTGAGCTAGGGTTTCCCCTGGCCTTGTCTAAGTGGTCCACAGGGAAGTAACTGGGGTAAACTGAGCCCTGAGTGGACCCCAGGGACCCATCTTTGCTTCAGATATGCTACGTGACCTCAGGTCAGCAACTCAACTTCTCTGTGCTTCAAACACTTGAACTAAGAAGTTGAAATCACAATTCTTACTTTAGAGGACATTTTTGTGACTAAACCAGAGGTTGGCAAACTCTTGGCTCATGGGCTAAATGTGGCCCATGGCCTGTTTTTGTAAATCACATTTTATGGGAATGGAACCACACCCAGTGGTTGACACATTGACTCCAGAGGCTTTCATAATGCAATGGCAGGGTTGAGTAGTTGTGACAGAAACCTATGGCCTGCAAAGCCTAAAGTGTTCACTTTGCAGCCTTCTACAGAAAAAGTTTGCTGACCCCAGTTTTTAACAAAATAAGGATTTGTCCTATCTCTTGTCTCAAATGTTAGGACTGGAGTCTGTCCGTTCATTCAATATTTATTGAGCACCTACTAGGTGCAAGGCCCTGTTGTCAACACAGGAGCTGCAGTAACAGAATGAAGCGAACCTGTCCTCTCCCAGAGCCTGTGTTCTGGTGGAGGAAGCAGACAGGAAAGAAGCAAATAAAGTACAGATCAGGGGAAGAAGCTGAAAATGCTACAGAAAAACTAAAGGCCAACGGGCAACTGTGGCCTTACATTCCAGGAACAGGGAGAGGAGGGGAGATCCACCTACTTTTGGCCTTTCCCCTGCTCTTCCTCAAATGGGGATAATGTGCCCTAATGTCACTTTCTGGATACCTGACACAGGAGGAATTAACTGAACCTGGAAGCCCTCCCTGTCACAAATGATCAGCATGACCTCACTGATGGTGGTGGCGGGAAGGACTCCTCTCCTAAAAGGGAGTGACCAGAAGTCCCCCTGGGCCTGCTCTCTACTTACCCAAGAGCTCCGGGGACTCCAGAGCCATTTCCAGGGCTCCTGAAATCTCCACCACACTCACATAATGCCTCGGATTGAGGTGGGATGCACGTCCCTCCTTTTGCACCCGGGGTGACCTTACCTTAGTGACTCTCAGGTAACCCATAGGATGTAGAAGTGACACTCAGGGACATCTAAGGATAGGGCATGTGGCTTTCATCTGGGCCTCAGAACACTCACCCTGGGGGATGCCAGCATCAGGCAAGAAGCCCAGCGACCCCCAGACCACCATGCAGGAGGGTCC
>NW_026000249.1:27243613-27326724 GCF_001458135.2 Marmota marmota marmota
CCACCACCACCCCACCCCCGTGCTGTATTATGCACTTGCTTCCTGGTTCCCTCCCACCATCCCAAGCCCATCCTGCATTCCCCCACCTCTCCCTCTGCTCACACGCTCTGCTCTTCCTGGATCGCCCTTCCCACCTCCGCTGCCTATCAAACTCCTATCCGTCCTTCAAAACCCAGAGCAAATTGACCTCATCCAAGAGGCTTTCTGAGATCATTCCATAGACTTCCTGCACACTGTTTGAAGGTGTATTGTCATGCTTTGTCTATTGTCATGCTTCTTAGTTGGCGTCATAGTTTTGATTTCTCCCCAAGAGCATAGCCTGAGACAACGGTCTGGGTGCTGGTTGTTTATTTGTGAGATCTTTGGAACCCCAGTGAGGGAATGGAGAGGGCGAGACTGAACAGGGAGGGAAGTCAATAAGAGGAGATTATCCATGTAGGCAGCTGGAGCTCAGACCCCCTGAAGGACCCCTGAGAAATCACAAGGCACAGGCCTCAGAATCAGCCCCTGCGGCGAAGGAAGCTGGAACATTTAGCTGACAATCCCATCCTTCCTTGGCCAAGGGCATTCCTGAGGCACTAGCTCCCTGTACCTTCTGGTCGCTCCTGCTTTGGCCCAGGCAAGGTCCCCTGGTGCTCCAAAAAGCCCTCAGGCAGTGGAACTGAGAGACATAGCCCTTGAAATGGGAGGCAGTTAATGTGCTGGAAATCATGCACCCCAGCTGCCCAGGAACTCTGGTGGGCTGCAGGGAAATGGGGCAGGAAACAAACAGCACCTGCTCCTTGTATTAGTGACATACGGTAGTCTCTCCCCTTACCTGCTGTTTCGCTTTCTGCAGTTTCAGTTACCCGAGGTCAGTGGTGGTATGAAAATCTTAAACAGAAAATGACAAAAGTAAATAATTCTTCAGTTTGAAATCATGTGCCATTCTGAGAATTATTTGAACAAGAGAGCTGGGACACTACAGTAGTCTAAGTAGCCAAGATGGCTACTAAGAGGCTAACGAGTGGGTAGTGTATACAGCGTGGATACACTGGAGAAAGGGATGAATCATATCTCAGGCAGAATAGCAGGATGGAAGGAAATTTCATCATGCTACTCAGGATGGCTTCCTGGGATCAGTAAAGAATGTCAATAATAGCCTAACGCTGTCACAATGTCTACATTGTTTGCCTTATTTCTCATTCCCTCAGAATTGTATCATCTCACACCATCCCCAGAAGGGTGAATGCAGTACAATAAGATATTTCAGAGGGAGACCACATTCACATAACTTTATTACAATATATTGTTATTTTCTGTTTTCTTATGTTGTTAATCTCTTACTGTGCCTAATTGATAAAGTCATGTTTATCACAGGCATAGAAAGAAACTTAGTAAACACAGGGTTGGGTACTATCTGTGATTTCAGCCATCCACTGGGAATATTGGAAGGTATCTCCCATATTTTTCTCCTCCCCACAATATTCTAAGAGGCTGTGGCCAGGGAATCTGTGTTTCCTCTTTGTATCCTTACTTAGCACAGATTTGTATATGGGAAACACCTGATCATTAACAAATCAAATGGTGTCCTCACTGTCATTAGCAAAGGCCTCTACCCAGCACCTTGTGCCCTGAATAGATTTAAATATCCACAGCCCCAGCCTGGCCGCAGCTCCTGTCCCACAGAGGTAGGCCAGACACTTAGGACTATATTTGAATGGACTGGAAGGTCCCACCAGACCTTAGGTGAGTAGAGATGAGGGTTTGATCTACAGCCAAGAAGGCCTTACCTCCCATCAACTCACCTTGATCAATGCAGAAAGGAGCAAGGAAAACCAGAATAAAGTAATTGAAGTGGTGGAACCAGGCTGTTGGCAAATGGGGAGCAAGTAGTGTAGCAGGGACTTTATTTGGACATCTGGTCAGGGGCACGAGTTTCTCCTTTAGGGCTCTGTCTGGCTCATTCCTCTCTAGCAGTTCTGATGTCCCCACAAAAGCAATGTCCACATCTTAACTCCCGGGACCTATAGATAAGAGCTGATTTTGTAAAAGGGTCTTCACAAATGTAGTTAAATGATAGATCTCAAGACAAGATGGTGCTGGATTATCTGGGTGGGCTGTAAATCCAGCGGCAGATGTCCCTGTGACAGACCCGCAGAGCAGAGGCTCGTGGAGAGAAGAAAAGGCCATGCCCAGATGGAAGCAGAGACCGGGACAATACAGGCACAAGCCAGGGACACCTGGAGCCACCAGAAGCCGGAAGAGGCCCAGAAGGATCCTCCACTAGAACTGCCACAGGGAGTGTGACCCTGAAGACACCTTGAATTCAGTCTGCTGGCCTCCAGGACTGAGTCTGTTGATTGTTAAGTCACCAGTTTCTGGTAAATTCTTAGAGCAGCCCCAGGAAATGAATATAAGTGGCTCCTTATTGTTCCTCTGACAAGGTACGCACATTCCCACCTGAGAGTGTCTGTACCTGCAAACTCTCCCCATGGAATGTTCTTCCTCTTTTTCTCCTTCTCTCAGGTCACTTTCTTAGCAAGGCCTCATTGACCTGCCCCATGGAAACACTGCAGTCTACACACTTTCTCTGCATTGTCATATCCCTTCTTTCTTCTCCTGAATGTTTCACTTTCTAACAGACTATAAAATGGGCTTATTTACTTCATTTATTGTCTTCAATCTTTATTAGAAATTAAGCTCCATGAAATGTTGTTTTGTTTTGTTTTGTTTGACTCTGGTTAGGGTTGTTTCCAATAAATACTCAGTAAATAAAGGAATGATCTGAATGCAGGAAGAACCTTCAGGAAAATAAGACTTTTCATTCCACAATACTATCTACATAGCTAACTACTTGGACCAACAATACCTCTCTTGATCCTCAAAATACCTCGGGGAGGTGACATTATGACTTCATTTCCCAGGGGAGGAGGTTCAAAGAGACAAAATAATTTGCCCAAGGTCATGAAAAGGTGCAAGGAAAGATTCAAACCCAAGCCCTTCTGACTCCAAACCCCACCCTCTTTCCAATACACATACAAGTAAAGTGTTATTTCTAGAAAGTTGCCAAGAATAAACATTGTGTGCTGAGCAGAACAAATTAGAAATCATCTAATATGTGTTTAATGCATAATATTGCAAGATTGGCATCTGTATATGTATGTGTGTGAAATTAAAATTGAGAGGGCTTGTTCCTGCTGACTGTGATATTTGCCAAAATCATTATTATTCCCATGTTCTAAGGATCTGTAGTTTCGACATAGTGATTCAACAAACATTCATTCAACAAACATTGAATCACTTGTCATAGAACACACTGCCTTGTTCATTATCCCCTCAGCCCACTCCGGAGGTCACCTGCTCTTTGGTGGAGAGTTCTGGAAACTTTGATGGCTTCTTGTGTCCAGCACTTATCTCTCTGTCTTCAGGCTTTCTCTGGCTGCAGAAGTGCACTCAGCCCACACTGCACACAGGCCAGGAGTGCAGGGAGACAGCAGGGAAGGGACCACCCTCAGGCAAGAGTGGGGGCATGAATTAGGCCATGTACACCCACCCCAGCCTCATGGCCCTTCTAATGGAGGGCAACTCTGGGGTATGTTCTTCATTGTTTTCCAGAAGGTTCTCAGCAGAATTGAGCCTCGCTTGCCCACCTGCTCCTTACCACACTGTTTACTGGCTTTCTTTCCTTCCCTGTCTCACTTCTGCCCCCTCTTACTGGGCTTCTGGGATCTCTTTCCAAATAAACGACTTGCACCCACATCCTTGAGAGAACGCAAACTAGGACACTTGCCATGTGTGCGTCGCTAGGCGTTGGAGATTCAGAGCAGGGTAAGCCGTGGCGAGGTTCCCAGAGTCCCAGAATGACGGCCCCAACAATCGAGGAATCTGGAAAGTTGGCTCCCTCGGAAATGCGTCACTCTCTCTGGCAGAACAGATCAGCTCTCCACGCTCTAGGGACGTGCCGGAGGGATGGCATGCCACTAAATGCTTTCTGAAACCACCTTTCAGAAATGTTGACAAGCCAAGCAGGAAAGTCTGGCTCGCCCTGTTGCTGTGATTCATCCTACCTCATTTCTGATCCTGAAAAGGGTTGGATCATTCTTTTATCCCACAAATATCTCCTGAGCTGGGTGTTGGGCACTGGGTCAAGAGTCAGACCCGGATTGTACGTGGGGGCCATCCTCTGACCTGGTCGCCGAAACATGGACCAAGGTCTGCTGCCACCTAAAAGCATATGGCACAGGCTCCAAAAAGCACATCCATGAGATGTGTCTCCAAAGCATTTTTGGAGTGACAGTAGCCACCTGGCAATTGATAAATCCCTCCCAAGGTGTCTCCCTCAGAGGACCACAGCCCCCCCCCAACCAGAAGCAGCTGTGGAATACTGGATTTTAATATGAGGTTTCATTATCATAAAATTATATCTTTTTTTAAAAAAAGTACTGATGTTAAACCAAACAGACAGATAGAAGATGGAGAATAAATTGCCATGTTCCCCAGAAGGCCTCAGAAAAAGCCAAGCCAATAAGCAAGTTGGTAGACTCCCTTCACTCCATTCCCTAGGATGAAACCCTCAACAAGGGTGTGAGGTGGCTCTATGCTGATTATCCAGAAAACCAAAGTGAACTAGAGCCAGCCCTCAATCCAGTGACCTGACTCACCCCAGTCCCTACGAGGCTTAGTGGGACTCCTCTGTTGGGCATATAGGGATCCTGGTGCTGCCAACATGGGAAACTAGGACTTCTCTGGGCCTTTCAGTGTGGGTCCTTTGCTTTGGGATTTCATCTAACCTATCCTGAGCTAAAAGCAAGTACCACCAGATGAGTCCTATTACCCCTGAGGAAGACACAGGGCATTTTTGCTTCTCTGCAGGCAAATCCTCCAAAGAGTCTTGTGAGACTACAGGACAATGTGACCTTCCCATGCCTACTAGCCTGACACGGTCCGCAGGAAGAGGCCTAGCAGGGTAGACCAGAAGTCTGACCTGTGCCCAGCAGCCTATCAGGTGTCCTCCCTACCCAGTTGGGTACATTGGATTTCTTCTTTCCAATCCTGAGGTTTTTTTCCCCTTTTGTTTAATTCATCAGGAGCCAGTGGTTGGTGGAATGCACTACGAAGATCAAAGGAAGACAGACAGGGCTCCCCAGAAAGCACATCAAACCTCTCTGGGAAGGAGACATTTTCTCAGCCAGGAAATAAAATCTTGTACTTTAAACCGTGATTATCAAGAGGGGCTACTTATTTGGGTCCATGCTACCCAGTGCTAAAAAGAGCCAATTGCACTTTGTGGTTCAGCAGCTTGGGTGGAGGAGCACGAGATTACACATCAAGGCTCTCAGAATGGGACAGCACGTGGCAAACGTGCTTTGATCATAGAAAGGCATTCTGTAGAAAACCAGGGTCATTTTCCAGCCCCTCTCCAGATTTTTTCAATGCTTAACCACTGAGCCCCATCCCCAGCCCTTTTTATATTTTATTTAGAGTCAGGGTCTCACTGAGTTGCTGAGGGCCTCACTAAACTGCTGAGGCTGGCTTCAAACTCATGAGCCTCCTGCCTCAGCCTCCCAAGATGGCTAGAATTACAGGTGTGTGCCACTGCGCCCAGCTTCTGGGCATATCTTGTGACCCCTGATATCATAGATGTAGATGGTGGTCCTCAACACAAATGGTGAGCCAACAGGAAATGGGGAAAGCCATCCAGACACTGTCCCTCCTGATCAAGTACACAGCACCATCAACGAAGTAACCTCCCCACCCCCGTGCACCTGAATCTGAAGGAGCCTTTAGATCTAAGGACCTGATTTACAGGAATCACAGGTGTCAGAGGACAGTGTTATGAAATGACAAGCATGTGATCAGAAAAAAAAAAAACAGACTAAAAAGCTCTCTAAGACAAATATCCTGGCTTCCTTCCACAAATAAATGACAAGAGAGTAAAAAGGAGACAGAGCTATTGAATATGTGCAGCACTTATTAGGATCCCAATGCAAATAATCTATTTTTTCCAAAAAGATTATGACTTTTATTATGCAATAAAAAAACTCAATATCCACTGGATATTTGATACTATCAAGAAATTATTAAAGTTTTTAAACATTATAATGGTATCTCAGTTCTCTTTTTTTAAAGGCCCTATTAGAGATAGACATCAAAATATTTTCAGGTAAAATGATGTAATACTGAAGTTTGCTGAAAAATCGTCTGGTGAGGGAAAGGGGAGTGGATAAGGGTCTAGATGAAACAGATTGACCATGAGTTGATTATTGTTGCAGTTCGGTGTTGGCTACATAATGATTCATTATACTACTGTTTTCTTCCTTTAGGATATGCTCTGCTATGGTTGGATAAGGTCTGAGGGTATCCTTAAAGGTCACACTTTTGAAAGCTTTTTTCCCAAGGTGGTGATGTGAGAGATGAAGGAACTCTGTCTTCAGAAGTGATTTATGTAGTTCTCATGAGATCCCCATGAGCTCCCTTGAGAGTAAGTTGTGACTGAATTGGACATAACTCTCTCTCCTCTGTTCATACATGAATATGCGACCAGTGAAACTCCACATCATGTACGACCACAAGAAAGGGAAGTGATACTCCATGTATGTGTGATAGGTCAAAATACACTCTACTGTCATGTATATCTAAACAGAGCGAATAAAATTAAAAAATCATAGAGCCTGGCATGGTGATGTATGCCTATACAGGAAGCTGAAACAGGAGGATTGCGAACTCAAAGCCAGCCTCAGCAATTTAGCGAGGCGCTAAACAACTCAGTGAGACCCTATCTCTAAATAAAATATAAAAAGGGCTGGGGATGTGGCTCAGTGGTTTGGTGCCCCTGGGTTCAATCCCTGGTACAAAAAAAATTTAAAAATAAATAATCTTAGAATTCAAAAAAATAGTGAGTTGTTATAAAGAAGGATTATTTAGGCACAAAAAAGAATGAAATCACCTCATATTCAGGAAAATGGATAGAACTGGAGATCATCGTATTCACAAGGTAAGTCAGGCGAGTATCACGTGTTTTCCCTTGTGCATGGAATCTGGGGCAGGGGACAACATGAAAGTAACAGGGAAACTATTAGGAGAAGAAGAAAGGGATCAGGAGGATGGGAGGAAGGGGAAGAAAGGACCATGGAGGTGGAGGATGATCAAAGTATGTTATTTGCATTACAAATATGCCACAATGAAGTCCATGAGTCTATGCAATTGAAATGTACTAATTGAAAATACATATATGCATGATAAAATAGAGGGTAATAAAATAGATGAAGTCAGCCTTCCGGTGTATGAATCCTACTTTCCCAGCCCACTATCTGTGGGATCATGGACAAGGTGTTCAGTCTCTCTGTACTTCAGTGTCCTCATTTTCAAAAAGTGGAGACAAATAACTCTTGTTATTGTGATATTAAAAACAATAAAGCGGGCAAAGTGCTTAACCTAAAAAAGAGAAGGGCGATTGTTACAAAAGAGTAAGGCTGGCCCACACTCTGGCTTCCCGTCTTGCCATGTGATCTCTCCCTCCTGCACACACTCCCAACATGGCGGTGCCATTGCCATGAGGTCCAAGCCAAAGATGGTGCCATGCTCTTGAACTTCCAACACTGTGCACTAAATAAATCTTTATGCATTACCCATCTTTGGCTGTTTTGTTTTAGCAGCAGAATATGGAATAATACATGCTTGAAATTTCTATAATTAAAAGTTGTTTTAAAGGCATCTGGGAAGAGCTTGCAGCACACTCCAAAGCCCCCAGGCAGGAAGAAGTCTACATAGTCCAGATGAAGAAGGAGGGTGTGTGTAAGGGAATGAAGAGGAGGAGTGGGGCTAAATCATGGAGTCTAAACGTTATCCCATTGGAGGTCTTTGGCAAGGGGCTTCTTTGAGCCTCTGGGTGAACACTGTACAGGGAAACCAACTCTCCTTTTGCAAAGCAGAAAGGGTAAAAGGGAAACCATGATTGGCCAGTCACAGCCCATGTGACTTATACATTTCCTCTTGAATAGTTGATGAAGAGGATCCACTTGGAAGTTACCAGTCATAAAGCCAAATACAGCCTTGGACCAAGAAAGTAGCCTATTGCAAATGCTGACCACCAACTGGATAGCTTGCAACAATGGAAATTGATTCTCTCGGTTTGGGAGACTAGAAGTCCAAAGTCAAGGTGTTAGCAGGTGCATGCTCCCTCTGAAGGCTCTTGGGGAGAATCCTTTTTTGCCTATTCCTGGTTTCTGGGGGCTTCTGAAAGTCATTGGCATTCCTTGGCTTGTAGACACATCACCTCAATCTCTGCTTCCATCTTCACATGGCCTTTGTCCCTCTGTGTTTTTCCAAATCTCTGTTCATAATGACACCATCATTGCATTTATGTGTTACTTCTATTCCAGCGTGATCTCAGCTTGATTCCACTTGCAAAAACCCTATTTCCAAATAAGGTCACATTCATGGGTACCAAGAATCAGGACTTTTCCTGGATAACTTTGGTGGGAGGGACACCTTTGACCTACAGCACCCTGCTCATCAGGTGGTCCCTGGAGCTGAGCATCCATTGGTCCATTGGGATCTACCACTGACTCCTCAGGGTCTCCACTCAAAGTCTCAGGGAGTCCTGGGACCCTGATTGAGTCATGTGATCCTCTGGAAGAAATTATGCTGGAACAGGGGAGACTGTCTGGGGATTGGCCAGACCTGGGTCACATGACCATCTCCCCCAAACCAGAGGATGGTGGAGAAGGGGTTCTGCCATTGGAAGACTAGTGCAGGGCTCCCAGGAATAGAAGACAGCCACTACAATCATGAGTGCCATTATGAGAAAGTGCCCAGGAAAGCTTTGCTGTGCTACATTGGGATGGGATGTTGTGGGATGTTGCCCATCGGGAACTCCCAAGAAATGTCCAGAACACTGAAGAAGTAATTCTTAGGAGTTAGCATCAAAGTCAAGTTTAATTTTATTATCTCTGTTATGAGTTAAAGTGTGCACACTCTCCTTCCCACCAAACGATATGTTAAAATCTGAATCTGCCTTCATTTGGAAATGGTGTCTTTGCACACATAATCAAATAAAGATGAAGTCATGCTGGATTGAGAGTACACTCAAATTCAATGGTGCATGTCCTTCAAAGAGAGAAATTTGGACACAGAGGCTCACGGAGAAAGGCCATGTGAAGAGAGAGACAGAGACTGGATGGATGTAGCCACACCCCAAGGAACACCAAGGACTGCTGTAACCACAAGAACCTGGGAGAAAGAAAGGCCTGGACCAATCTCCCTCAGAATCTCCAAGAGGAACCAACTCAGCCAACACCCTGATTTCCAACTTCTAACCTCCAGAACCATGAAAGAATCCATTCCTATGGTTTTAAGTTTGGAATCATTTGTTACAGCAGCCCAGGAAACTAATACACTTTCCTGTGCCTTTCAAAATATTTCAACAGAAGATTTGCCTCAGCTCCCCTCCTCTTCTACAAGGTCACTGAAGCTTCACATGCATGCACACTCATGTATGTTACCAAGGCACATGTGTGTGTGTGTGTGTGCGTGCACACACACACACACACACGCACATACACAGAACCTCCACTTGGTAAATGGAATAACAAACTCGGGTAATAAGCACACATGCGAGCACGGTTTGGCCTTGTATCTGTGCCCCTCTCGCAGCCACAGCATTGCTGTGGGCAAACACCGACCTAAGGGGGCTCAGAGTGGGATCTATTGCTTCTTTTTTGTTGGGATAAAGCCTGCTTCTATCTCCCCCAGTGTTGGAAGATGGGGAAGAGGGAAGGGAAGGGTGAACTGAGTCCCATCTAAGTAGGACTACCCTCAGGTGACATCCTGAGCTTGCCCAGTGCTCAAAGTCACTTGCTGTTTTATGGGAACTTTTGTAGGTTTTTTATGAACCCCTAGAGCATCCCTCATGATAGGATGTCCTGCCTCTCCTTGGGCAAACTCTCCCACTGACCAAAGTGGGACCTACCCACATGGACATTGGGTAACAGGTCCTTCCACCATCTTGCATAGCTCTTGCCTTACTTTGGGATCCCCCTGCAGATGGCAGGACAAGGATTCCAGTGTCTGTTATTTATTGGGAAGGGAACACTAGTAGGAGAGGGGGAGGGAGGCAAGGGAAGAGGGGCCAATGAAGACAGGCTGTGCTCATGGGTAGGTCACTGCTGTGGGCAGTGGAGTTTATCCCACTGGGGACTTAGGAACTGTGGAGAACTCACGTCAGACATCCCACGGGGGGGGGCGGGGGGAGATGGAGGGTTTCCATGTCTATTGCCACCTGGTACTGAGTTAGGGCTCCTCCCAAGAGGAATTAGCTCCCTGTGACTTTGGGACTGCCTAGTCAGGACCCAAGCACATCGCTAAATCAAGTGAGTGTCCACACAAAGAAAGCTCCAAAGGTAAGTCCTAAGGGGTTCTGTGGGGGGACCAAGAGCTTAGGCCACAGCCCTCTGGGAAAAATCTCTTATGGAGATAAATCTAGACCAGACCAATATTCCTACCATGGTTTAGAGACCAGTGCCTGGGATTCACACACCAATGACATAACAGCCAAAGGGAGGTTAGTCATATTCTCTGCAGAAGAACTAAAACTATCTCTCTCTCTCTCTCTCTCTCTCTCTCTCTCTCTCTCTCTCTCTCTCTCTCCCCCTCCCTCCTGCTTCTGCTTCAGACAAACAGCCCCAGCCTCTCAGAAAAGAAAAGCATGTGTCAGCTCCCAGTTCATGTCCACAGGTAACTGTTGTTGGGAGCCACAGCCGAGTCGGAATGGCCCCTGGCATTTTGCCAGAAGTAATGGTTGAGAGGCGAGCCATTAAGATGATGCTGGATTGATTCAATTGTATATTAGACCTTTACTGTCCGGTATGGGGCGGCTCTTGCTGCCTCGGAGCCCGCTACTTTGGAGTTCCCGTTGAGTTCTCGTGCGGGGTTCCAAGAGTGAGTGAGCGGGCAGCCTGGGGGAGGGAGTTCCGGTTGGTGTGTGGTGTGTTCCTGGAGAAAGCCGAGTGGGTGGCGTTCGTGGGAGTTCAGAAATAAAGTTTGTTGCTGCTTGAGTGGCTCGTGATTTGTGCCCAGCCAGACTGCGGCAAACTGCAAAGGGTCAAATGTCACGGGGCTTTCCAAGTGGAGTGTTGACATCATTTCTTCTAAGCCTTCCGTGAGTGCCTTCCCCCATTCCCACATACACTTTCACCCACTTTTCTAGGTGGGACCCTGGGGGCTCCCAGCACGAGATCAGTTCTCTCCAAAGAAATCTGCTCACAGAAAAGCCAGTGTCTCCTCTCTTCAACCTTTTATATCCTGCTCTGGATTTAAAGCCCTTTAACTGATTCTTTGATATTTCTTTTGAAAAATGTGCATTTTGGTTTCATGTTAGAATCTCTGAGCTATTGTCATCAGCACCCCAGGTGAAATGTGCAATGTCAGGTCCCATCCTAGAGGCTCAGCTCTGGAGGCCAGAAAGCACTCTTACTGCCACACTAGCCTCTGTGACAGGGGAGGGGTTGTACCTGTCTCCTCACCCAAAACCCACTTCTGACCAGGCACCAAAGCAGCCCCTTGGTGTCCTGAGTGTCAGAATGTACTCTTTCAAACTAGCCAACAAAGCCTTAGGCCATGTTCAAGGGATCTGGCCTGGGGCCAACATAAAATGCTAGAGTGGGTTGAATGGTGACCCCCCCACACCAAAAGATATGTTCACCTGGAACATGAGATGTGGCCTTATTTGGAAAAAGGGTCTTTGCAGATTTAGCTAAGGCAAGGATCTCAAGATGAGATCACCCTGAATTACAATAAGCCCTAAATCCAATGGCAAGTGTCCTTATAAGGGAGTAGGGGACCCAGAAAGGAGAAGATAATGTGGAAATGGAGGCAGAGACTGGGGAGATAGAGCCACAAGACAAGAAGCCAAGGATCATTGGCAGCCACCAGAAGCTAGGAAAGAGGCATAGAAAACAATCTCTTTCAGAGCCTCCAGGAGGAATTAACCCTGCCTACACCTTGAATGCAGACTTCCAGCCTCCAGAGCTGTGACACCATCAATTTCCATCGTTTTCAGTTACTCCATTGGTGATATGTGGGTGCAGCAGTCCTAGGAAACCAATAAAAGACCAAGCATGACTGGTCTTCCCTCTAACCCCAATTTTCCCTTTTCCCTTCCTCCTTCTGCTTTCCCCAACTCTGACCTTGACTCTCTTTTCCCCAGGCAGATCAACACAAGCTCCCACCTGTCAGTCACCCTGCCAGTTCCATGGCCAACTCCACTCCAACCAACCTGGTACAGACATAATTGCACTCAATGAACATGGCCCCATGTGAACTTGATTCTTGAGTTTCTTCAGGGCGCAGCCTCCCGCTCATCAATTTTCTTTTCTCACGCTCGGTCTCCTCTGACTCCAACCTCATAACCTCCCCATATACCCAAAGTTTGTGCAACTTTACTGAGTAGCCAGAGGTCCAGTGTCCATTCAAGCAATGGACAGTGTCATTGGGACCCTGCTGGATGCCAGGCACAGAGCCAGGCATGGGACATAATGGTGAACAATAAACGTCGTTATCTCTCCTCAGGCAGGTCTCAACAGACTGGCCTCCATCCTTCAGGCCCCAGGAGAACCCAGATTGAGGTTGGTAACCTGGTCTCCTTCCCTACCACAAGAAGCCATCAGCCCTGGATCTCCCCATGTCCCCATCAGCTCCTCAGATACACACGCCTCAACATGACAAGACCCAACATTACAAATAACAAAGTTTTTAGAGCCCCAAGAAAAGAAAATTCTAGAGCCCCAATAAAAGAAAATCAGAGTCCCAGAAAATGCACAGAACTCCCAGTCTGTTACAAAGGGCCGTTCCTTGGTGCTGTTATGGTTGAATGGTGTCTTCCCAAAATTCATATGCTGAAATGGTGACCCTCTGGTACCTCCATATGTGACCATATTTGGAAACAGGGTTGTTGAAGATGAACAAGATGAAGTAGGCCCTAATCCGAATGATGTCCTTTTAAAAGAAGGGGACTTTTGAACACAGAGACAGAGATACATAGAGGAAGACGATGTGAAGACTAAGGAAGAAGACAGACATCTACAAGTCAAGGAGAAAGGCCTAGAACAGATCCTTCCTTCACAGACTGGAAGGAACCAACCCGGCCAACACCTTGATTTTGGACAGTGAAACAATATGTTTAAGCCACCCAATGTATGGTGCTTTGTTACTAGCAGACTAACACAGTTGTGAATGTCAGGTGTGACAGTTCTATGAGACAATGACATCAAGAGGACAGCATGGTTTTGAACCAGGTATGGTGGTGTACGCCTATGATCCCAGAAACTCAGGAGGCTAAGGCAGGTGAATTGCAAGTTTGAGACCAGCCTCAGCAACTTAGAGACACCCTGCCTCAAAATCAAAATCAAAAAGGTCTGGAGGTGTGGCTCAGTGGTGGAGCACCCTGGAGTTCCATCCTCAGTCCCCAGAAAACAAAAACAAAAAGCAAAGAGGGCATTTAGCCCGAGGTGACCATCAAAAGGAAAAGTTGTCATGGCAGAAGACAGGGAGCCCTGATATGGAGCATCAGTCCCTCTTGTCACCTTTACCATAAGCAGGGCATGGCTTAAGGGTCAAGCAAAGCTCATTTCAAATGTGGGCTTCTTTGCTTTTCAGATATGGAAGTGAATCTGGATTCTGGGCTTCCTCCTGTGAAAAATGGCAATTGAATCCATTTCATAGTACTGACAGGATGAAATGGAGTTGGCCCGGGCCTGCTCCACCTGAGACCCTCTCTGTGGGCCAGCTCCAGTTCTTTTCCCCCAGAAGATGATCCTGAATTTGAATCTAAATGTAAGTGGTTTATTTGGGAAGGGATCTCAGGAATCTTCAGCAGGAAAGTACTCAAGTGACACGAGGCAGGAAAGAAGGCAAATAGGGATACATAATTTAGCCAGCTATCATGGCAGTGACAAGAGTTGAATCCCATGGGAGACTCAGAAATGTTGTAAAACCATTGCCTCCAAGTTATCCTGCCTGAGGGATGAGGGAGCTAGGGTATTTACCCACCCACACCCGTCAAGCATCAGTTGAGAGCTGCTCTTGTTGATTCCTGAATGTATGAGTTTCCTACTGCTGCTGTAACAAATTTCTACAAACACCATGGATTAAAGTCACACACTTTTATTATCTTTTAGAGGTCAGAAGTCCAAAATGGATTAGCAGGACTGCATTCCCTCTGAGAGCTCTAGGGAAGAATCTATTTCCCTGCCTTTTCTAGCTTCTAGAGTCTCCCACATTCCTTGGCTCATGGCCCATGTGTTAGTCAGCTTTCTATCACTATAACGAAATAGCTGAGATAATTAACTGATAAAGAGAAAAAGTTTATTTTGGCTCACAGTTTTAGAGGTTCCTGTCCAAGAGCAGGCAAGTCCCTTACTTTGAGGCTCTAGTGGGTGTGCCAGATGGCAATGGCAGGGAGCATGTGGCAAAGCAAACTGTTCACCTCATGGCCAGAAAGCAGAAAGGAAAGAGGAAGAGACCTGGGTCCCACAACCCCCTTTGATGGGACACCTGTCATGACCTAAGGACCTTCCTCTAGCCCCCCCCCTCCTAAAGGTTCCCCTGTTCCTCGCAGTAGCACCACTCTGGGGACCAAGCCTTTAATAATGGACCTTTGGACAACACTTATCCAAGCCACAGTACCCCATATCACTCTGATCTATAATGTTGTTGTCACATCTCTTTCTTTGCTTCCATTATCATATGACATTCTCCAACTCTGGCCCTCCTGCTTCCCTTTTGTATAAACCTACCCTGACAATTGCCCCGTCTCAAGATCCTTATTTTCACCCTATCTGCAAAGTCTATTTTACCATCAAATACAATGATCACAGGTCCTGGGAACTAAGACATGAACAACCTTGGGGACTATTATGCAGCCAGTACACTGGATCATTCTGGCCTGCCCCACACAAGCAGAGCTATCCTCTAGAGTGGGGGAAGCTCTTAGGTACACAGACAGAAATTCAGAAAAGGGTCTGGACTGGATAGGGGCGGGGGTCTAAGGCTGAGCAGCAGAACAGTTGTGAGCAAAGCAGAAAAGCAAAGATGGACAGAGAAAGTCACTGAGTTGGCAGAGGCACAGCAGGTGGCCATAGTGGTCTCAGAATTCTCAGACCAAGGGCCTGGAAGAGGAATCCTGTCCTTAGAAAAATCAAAGGAGCCAAAGTAATATATTCACACATTGCATTCTCATGAGAACTATTTCATAACAGGGAAAGGCCATGCCATTGCTCCCATTTGATAGCTAAAGAAACTGAAGCTTGTGACTTGCTCCAGATTGCACAGTGGAGGAGCAAAGACTGGATCTTGCATCTCCTGACTTAATACCAAGTGCTGCTCTCACTGCCCCTCACCTAGCTGCAGCACAGCTTGGAACAGTCTGGAATGAGCCAGGCCTGTGGCCATACCTGAGAGGATGCCAGCCCCTCCGTCATATAATCTTCTACCTCTGAGCCTCTGAGTGCCTGGCTGAGCTGCTGGAATTGAGAGAGACCCAGCAGGACTGTTGATAAATTCGATTGCTTTACCAGAAGTTTAAAAATGTAGCCGCTCTGGTTGAGCATTGTTTATAATCTGTCTCTGGTAATTCGCCTCCTACGTGTGTACACGCAAGAGCAGTTGCCAAATCCTGTTGATGATCCCTCCCCGATCTCTCTCTCCCCCATCTGTCGCCTCTCCTTCCTTCTGACTTTCCTAGCTCAGAGCTCCATCGCCTCCCACCTGAACCATAGCAAAAGCCTCCTGGTGATGTCCCTGTCTCCCCTGCCCTAAGCCATCCGACGTCTTGCCTCCTAATGAACTCCAGCTAAGATCAGTACAGGAGACATGGGTGGCACGTCTCTATTCCTCCAGACTTTTCTAGTTTGGTGTGCCCTGGCCGACTTTGATTGCCAGTGTCTGTATTTCTGTTCCTGAGGGTTTTTTCCCAGGACCACAAGTTGGAAGGGCCAAGGAAACAGTATCTCCAGAAAACAGCCCTCAAGCAATGATGGAAGGGGAGATGGGAGATAAATGCCCCAGCTCCCTGCTGTTCCGTTGGGATAACTCTGAGCTCTGTGGCCTACATTGTCTCCCAGAGTTCCCCACGGGATTGAGCTCCAGTTGCCCACAGTGTGGCTGACTTGATAACACCCTTTATATCTACCCTCCCTGACCCGTCTCACTTTTCTACTCCCCTGCCATTTCCCACCACCATCTTCCAAAGAACTCTTGTCCTTGAATCTTTCTCTCAGGGTCTGTTTTTGAGAAGCTCTAGCTCAGACTACAGGGTTACTCATCTATACAACAACTGGCCAGAGACTGTCTCTCGGTGCCCTCCTTGACCTGCTATCCAAGGCTCTCCTAGGCTGGCCCCAGTCTGTGCTTCCACTTGAACTTCCATCATGGAAGAGGTACAGAAGTCAAAGAGCATGGCTGAGCATGGCTGACTTCCTGGTTGTGCATTCCCGTGCCTTCCACACAGTAGCCTAAGGGAAACATTCCAGATCCAAACTAAAACATGTTTCCCATACCCTATAAAATCAATTCCAAGTTACCAATAAGGCAAGAAGAGAAAGTGTTGATGATTTTTGAAGCTGGGGATAGTCCATGGAGGCTTATTTAGTTTATTTTGTATACACATCACAGTTTCCATAATAAAAAGCTGAGAAATAAAATCAGTTCATGTGTGTGATAGACATTGTTGGTGTCCTGCCCATTTGCCCTCATTCTTATGGCATCCACATACCACTCTGTCTGGGGGCATTCTCTAGTGTCAGAGCATGCTCAGTTCTTATGCAGAGCAGGTCAAGAGTGCCAGGGAACCAACACTCCCCACAGCAGCTTAGATGCATGGAGTATGTGGATGAACACTGTGGCTACCTCACCCTGGAGTGCAATAACTCTGAGGATGTTCCTCACCATCTCCCAGCAGCGCCCAGTTGGACCGAACCCCAGATGCTCTTTAGCAGACATGTACTGGCTTCCTCCTCTTCCCTCTCTGAGTCCCCCTCTCCCCTACTGGTATTGCAGTGATCCTCTCTCTAATAAAGTACTTATTACCAAATCCTGCTTGCCAAGTGTCTTTGTGGAGGAGCCAATGTAGGACAATACGTCACCACCACCACGAAAGTATTGCTTCTTCCCATGCTTGGAAATGAGGTCTTCCTCCTCTGTGTCTGTGGGGCACATTATGTGCACTCTGGAAGACTTAAGGGAGCTCCTTCTTAAAAATGTTTGGAAGGATGGCAAGATGGAGCATGGTAAAGAAGTTAACAGAGCAGAGTTTCAAGGCCTAGAGGCCAGGGTGAATGAAAATTAAGTGTGTCATTAATTCTGAATGACCCAAGCCTCCTATTTCCCTCCTAAGAGTCTTTTTACAGAAATAACCATGTTAGTACCTCATACTAATTGGATCAGGGTGGGCTCCTGCTTCTAGAAGCTTCCTTTTCACAGGGTCTGTAAGTGGAGAGCTTCAAAGGGTAGCAGGTGACATGGGAGACCAATTCCAAGCTCCCATATAGGCCCTAGTGAAGATGACACCTCTGTTGGGAGCATTTGGCTCCTAGGGCCTGAAACCTAAGCTCCATTACCTTGGGATCCTCATTAAAGATCTTGGGGGCCATGTGCATTTTGGAAGGGTGGGCAGTATGAGCAGTTTCTAGTCTACAGAAGTCTGAGGGACTCATGAGGCTCTTAAGACAGACAGGAGTCTCCAAGAAACCACTGGCCCAGGCAAGAGGGACCTCCAAGCCAGCACAATAAAATCATATGAAATTTCTTGCCTTCTGGAGTTATGGAAACAGACACTTTTGTGTCATTGGTGGGGTTGACTTCCAAACACAGGTTGAAAATGGCCATGCAGCTGTGTTATTTTCTCTTAGGACATTTGTTTTGGGAGCTGTGGGTCTCCATGTGGAACGTGCTGCTACCCAGTGAAGCTTCCATCTTTGATTTCATCAGGAAAACCCAAAAAGAAATACTTCGAGGAGTATAGGGAGTGTTGGCCAAAGGATGTGAAACTTCAGTTAGACAGGAGGAATAAGTTCAAAAGATGTATCGCACACTGTGGTGACTACAGTTAATGACAATATATTGTATATTCGGAATTGTTAAGAGAGCAGAGTTTAAGTGTGCTCACCACACACAAAAAAATGATAAGTATGTGAGGTAATGTACATGCTAAATAGCTTGACTTTGTCATTCTACAAATGCTGTGGTTTAAATGAGTGCCTTAAAGTTGACATATTGGAAACTTGGCCCTCAATGTCACAGTGTTGAGAGGCAAGACCTTTAAGAGGTTATTAGGTCAGGAGGGCTGAGCATTTGTGAATGGATTACTGTTGTTATCATGGGAGTGAATTCATTAGAATGAAAGTAGATTAGTTACGAAGGCAAGTTCAACTCCCTCTTGGTCTCTCACATTGTCTTGCCCTTCTGCCTCCCACCATGAGATGATGCAGCAAGAAGGTCTTTTCCAGATACTGGTCCCTCAACTTCAGACTGCCCAGCTTCCAGAACTGTAAGAAATAAATATCTTTTCTTTATAAATAACTCAGTCTCAGGTATTCTGTTATAGCAACACAAAATTGACTAAGACAATAATGTATACATGTATCAAAACATATGCCATAAATGTAAATAATTTTCACTTGTCAATAATAATATAAATGCTTTTTAAAAAACAAAAAAAATGAAATATAGAGAGATGCTAAAGGATTCCCAGTTTTTCTAGCCTCCAGTTATCTGTGCCAATAGCCAGCAAGATCCACCAAAAACATGAATGAGTAGGCCTTCAGATAATTAAGTCCTTAGCCTTTGAGCTAACCCTACTGACACTGAGTGGAACAAAAAAGATCTGTCTTCACCAAGCCATGCCCAAATTGTAGATTTTTGAACAAAATAAATGTTGTCTTAGCTACTAGATTCTGTGGTGACTTATAACATAGTAATAAGTAACCAGAACAACCATGCCACCCCTGCAAATTGTATGGTTGTTGAATTCTCAAAGCCCTCTCCAACCGTGGCACAGACAACACTATGTGCTCACCAATCTCTATTTTATTTATTCTTTGGGCACACAGGATGACTACATTTCCCAGCAGCCTTTGCAGTCAGCTGGGGCCAATAACTAGGTTCTAAACAGTAAAATGTGGCACACTGAGATCTGATCTCTAAACCTTTCTACCCAATCCTATATGCTCTCTCCTGTCCCTCAAATGTCCTAAGATGGAAAGGACCAGTGGAGAATTTCAAGATGGAAGAAGCAAAAGATGGAGTAGCATAGGCTCCTGAGTCACTTCCTAGAAAACAGGATGTCAATATCTGCAGTCATTGTTCTAGCAACTAGCCTTCCCCGAGTAATGTATACTTATCTTATTTTCACCTCCAAAGAACCTTTCATGTTGTATCTTATGCCTATATTCATAATTATTAATGTTCCTGTCTTGGCTTCTATACTAGTCTATAAAACCCCTTGGGGCAAATTATACGCTTGAGTACCTGTGTATCCTCCACATACTTGACACGGTTCCCTGACTGTTCTGCAGGCTCAGTCATTATCAATACCACTTGCTGACATTTATTGAATAAATACTATAAATTCCACATTTTGATATCTTTACTCTATGCCATAACACCACAAGATAGTTATTATTAGTACTGTCAACTTAAGAAATTGAGGATCAGGAAGGTTAAGCAATTTTCTCAAGGCTGTTCAGCTAGTGCTGTCTAGTTCCAATGCCTATGCATTTCCTCACCACCCTCTCTGCCTGAGCATGGCGCAGGTTGGCACACACCCTTTCCAATGTTCAGGACCTGTGAAGACAAAACTCAACCACTTGAAAGTGGTTACATGCCCCTTTTTAGAAGAGGGCTTTGTGCTCACCCAAACAGCAGCACCCCAGGCTTCACGGCTTTCATAGTGGCCAAGCTTGGGACACAGGTCTCTCTAGTCCCAGGAGCCCCAGTCATACTGAGGCGCAACAGGAAGCCTTCCCAGTATGTCTCATGTGGCAGGGTGGCTCCAGCTGCTTCCTGCACCCTTCGACCAGCCACCCAGGCACCTCGGGGCTGGTGAGAACATCCACCAAGGCACATGGTGTGGTCATTCATCCTGCCCACTTTTCCCAAGGCCAGCTCTGCATTCTGCTACGTTGATAATGTAAACCCACCAAGAGAGAAAGAAAACTTGAGATCGTGCATGCACGTGTGCATGCTCACGTGCACGTGTGCATGAAGGGACTTGCTTGGAAACGCCAACCCCTCACCAAAGATGTTCCCAGCCCTCATTTGTACACACAGTCTTCAAACATCAAAGTGTTTGTTAAGCGTAAATATTTTTATTCGCTCCCCTCCTTCGCCTCCCTCTCCTCTTCCATCCACGATCTGAGCTCAGTGGATGCCAGGAGACCCCTCTGACTCAGAGCCAGTAAGGATGGGTTTTGGAAAAGGGCACTTCCAGGTCCCAGCGGGCAGTCGGCAGCTGAGCCTGACAGCCGCCCGGGACTTGGCTCCCAGCAGCAGGCTCCTAGCTTGGCGCCTGTTTCCATAGAAACGGGCGGGCCAGGATTGGCAGCCGTGGGAGTGTTCCCCACGCTGGCTGCTATTGAAGTGTTCCTGGGTGTACCTCCCCTCGCCTGCCACGCCTTGCCCAGGCCTGTCCTGGAAAAGTGCCCAAATAGAGGGGAGCTGGAAGGCTTCCCTTGAATTCGGAGGCACCAAGACCCTGAGATGACATCTTGCTGAGAGCAGTTGGCCTCCAGTCCCCTGCCATCCTTCATTGGGTACTCGATGCTGTGCCCAGTGTAGATATCCCACAGCACCCACCCTCCTGGCAGAGACCCAAGAGCCCATCCAGAGAGCCCAGGTGGGGTTATGCTCAGAAGAGGCACCAAGCCACAAGGGGCAGCCACTCGTTCTCATCCGGTAAAGCCCTGTTATTAAGTACCTCTCAGCTCCACGGTTTCCTGGACCCTGCAGGTCAAATTGTGCTCTGCCTCTTCATTTCCCGCCACCCCTGCACTGCGCATCTCTCATTAAACACAAGCCTGCAAACAGAGCCGCTTTCCTGGTCTCCAAAGCGGGCGCGATGCGGGCTCTGGCAGAGAAAATTAAGAATGAACACACAGGTTGCTGCCTTGGAGGGGACGCCTCCAGGGAGACGCTGGTCCAGGTTCTGGCTGTCACCACAGTCTGAACCCGAGTCTCCCACTGTTGTTCTTCTGGACATTGTCGGGCTTGTTTGTAGCCTCTTTAGCCTTCCCTACAGAGGGGGCTTCATCCAAGCTCTGCAAAGTTCAAAGGATGCTCTGGGAGAAGCCAGGGGTTTGCTGGCGGGGCTGAGGAGGCTGGAACTCCTGCTCCTAGCTAGAGGTGACAAGCCACCAGCAGGAACGAAACAGCTCTTAAAGCGAAGGACACTCAGAACTATTGATCAAGGATGCACAGACTACATCTATAATTAGACCCAGAAAGATGCTGGCACATCAGAAAGAGAGAGAAAGACATGACCGTGGCTTTGTCAAGCCAGAAATGCATCAGGGTTTCAAAAACAAACAAAAACCCCCCACCCCTGCAAAGGTCCCATGCTGTTAATTCCTCTCTCTAAAAAGTCCCCTGTGAGTCACACACTTCAACCCTCCATGGAGCAGCCAAATATTATAAAGACCCTGCTCAGAAGGCAACAACAGCTGACTATGGAGAGTGATCACAGCTCGACCTCCCAGCTCCGTGACGCCCATGACCTCCCAGAACCGAGCAGCTCAGCAACTGGTGCCCTGAAAACCCAGGCAGCAGTTACCTTTGGAAAGTTGTTTGCCTTTTGCATTATTAAAAGTGGCAGGAGAGGCTTGATTTCTGGGCGTTTTGTGGCATTCATTCTTTCTTTGGTATAATGAATCTGATTGGGGAACTGCTGTTCAAATTTGGAGGGGGAGAGTCCATTAGAAAGAAATACTGTTGGTTGGGGCCGTGGATTGCTTGTGGCGATCTGCCTTTCCTAAGTGCTGCTTTTTTTGAAAACTCATTCCTGCGGTAGGAAAATAAAGCAGATTTCAGACACTTAAGAGATCATTTTCAGAATGGTCTAGATGCACGCTGGTGTGCTGGTACATTTGCCTCTCATTGTTTTTTAATCACTATTTTGTCAAGTTTAATTGCTGCCACGCTAACAACCCAAACGGGAGTGAAACAAAATAGGAGATATCTATCATTGGTGAGAGTGTTTTGATAGAATCCATATCCATTTACATCTTCCCCACCGAATAACAAAAACGGAAAATAGAAAAAAAGCTTTCTCCATTGCTGGTAGAAAGATCCCCTGCATTGCTCTGGGTGGGGACATTGCCAGGGTACCAGGCAAACAGAGTGGCCTCTCACACATCAGCTTAGTCGCTTAAAAACTGGGACCTGGGGTTTTCTTGCCTAGATTTTTCCATTCAGGAATATCGTGAATTCTTGCAAGTTCTACAAACGTGAAAGTTTTGAAAGCATAGACATCTTGCATTCATTCTATACGTGATGCCAGGGTCTGCTCTCTATTCTCCTTTGGAGTCTGGTGACGGCCACAGAGAGACATCACTCAGAGCCCCTTCAGGAAAGAACTCGCTGCCAGCTGCTGTGGGCGTGGCTAGCTGACACCCTCCAGCTGTTGGCTTCAGCCGAGCTGGCCCCAGTTCTTGAGCTGAGGCCACTCATGTTCCTCTAGGGGTGGCCCACTGCCAATAGCCAAGCAAGGGCCGGCCGTTTATGCCCAACATGGGGTTCCTCTGATCTGTGCGTTGGCTTAGAGCTCCCACTGGGTTGGTAGTGACTTTTCAGGTGCAATCCCACCTGATGTCCCCACTTCTGTCCCACCCCCTCCCCTTCTCCTTTCACAGGTGCTACTCCTGGGTTATTATTTTGTGCCCAATTTCATTCAGTCCTTTCTGAAAGCCACTGAAAGCCTAAATCATCTCTCACAATCATTAACTCCATCTCAGCCTCTGCTTCCTGGAGTACCAACCTGAGATTGATCTTTTTCCCACAAAATGGCTTTTTAGATCTTAACTTCCGGCTGCCTCTGAGGGCTACTAGATGAAAATATACTGGTGATCTGCTGAATACCGGGAACACTCAGGGATTTTCACAACCAAGAGAAAATGCCAGGCAGCTGTTGGGAATGATAGGGGTGTGACTCAGTGAGTTTTTGAAGACAGCTGGTTCAAAGTCGGGTTTCCAGAAAGGCCAGTATAGGACCCGCATCTGGCAACTTGAAGAAGTGCAAACAAAATATCTGCTGTCCTGTCACAGAAGTAAAAGCTCAGCTCTGGGACCAGGAACATGGAATTAGGACTTATGTTTCAACAGGACTGGGGCTTGTTGTCACTGAAAAGGTTACCGATCCCTTGGCTCTCCAAGTAGAATGGTCAACACCTCCTTAAAAGTAAAGACATGCAGCTGGGCACAGTGGCTCACACCTGTAATCCCAGTGGCTCAGGAGGCTGAGGTAGGAGGGTTGCTAGTTCAAAGCCAGCCTCAGCAAAAGCGAGGCACTGAGCAACTCAGTGAGACCCTGTCTCTAAATAAAATACAAAATAGGGCTGGGGATGTGGCTCTGTGGTCAAGGGCCCCTGAGTTCAATCCCTAATACCAAAAAAAAAAAAAGGTCAAGATCGGGGCTGGGTTTGTGGCTCAGTGGTAGAGTGCTCACCTAGCACGTGCGAGGCCCTGGGTTCGATCCTCAGCACCACATAAAAAATAAATAAATAAAATAAAGGTATTGTGTCCAACCACAACTAAAAAATAAATATTAAAAAAAAAAGTCAAGACATGCATGTCTTGCTTACCCTTCCAGGGTCTAGATCTGTGCCTGGTACATGATTATCGTTCAATAAATTCTTGATGGATGAATGAATGAATGAATTTCATATACATCATTTCATTACTCTCATATTAACGCTCCCACATGGCCTTGAGAATGAAGTACAAACACCTTCGTGCGGTGGACAAGAACTGTCGCCACCTGGCTTCCATGGACCCTGCCCTCCAGCTAAAACTCATAGAATTAGCAAAGTGGCCTAGCCCGCAGTCTGGCTAACTCAGCAGTGGCTGTGTCCCCAGTAATTTTTGGCAGGTCAATGCCTACTCATGCTTAAAAGGCTTCCTGTGACTTTGCTTTCTGTCCCTTGCCCTGACTCCCAAAGGTAATGAGGGGCCTATAAATCCCAGGTCCCCCAGACAAAAGACAGTATACACGATTCTTTCCTATGTCCCCTTCCAGGAAGGCTTTGGCTTAGGGACCCTCATTAGCACTGTGTCTTGTGCCATGTAGTAATAATACCTCTCATTTGAACTCAGAATTCACTCTGTTTTGGACACCGTCCTAAACCCTCAGTATATGTTAACTAATGGAGGCCTTATACCATTCCCATGAGGTAAGCATTATTTTTACTTTCACTTTGCAGGCAGAGAAGCTGAAGCACAGAGAGGTCAAGTAACTTGCCCAAGGTTACACAGCTAGTAAGTACTATACCTAAGCAATCTGATGACAAAGTGTATGCTGCTCCCCAGTTTATCATTCCCCTGCCTGTGTGACTGGTGACTGCATTGAGGCCTGATTGGTGGAAGGGACTCAGCCCAAGCCAAAGCAGGTGGAAGCCAGTGCTTACCGCTGTGGCCTCTGGCAAGCCCAGCCTTAACCCCCTTCACCCCACTGGCTGCAGGCTGGTCATTTCCACCTGGCACCTATCTACCAAGAAACTAAGCCACCTGGCTATTTATTAGGATGTACTCTTACCTCTAAGAGGCCAAAGATGAAAACCATGGACAGAGCTGAGGAAGATTGGCCAAGGAAATGATCCGCACGATCCTGGCCTCATGACCCTGTGCTTCTCCAATGCACAAGGAAGGACAGAGAGGCGCACACCCAGTGTCAGGCAGAGGGCCAGGCAAGGCTTCACCTCATGATGCCCCTGTGATGGAGAGGTGGGCATCTTCTTCCTCCTGCAGATTGCACTGGGTAAGTGGCAGGGCCAGGGGATGAGTCCAGGCAGTGTGACTCCAGGGCACAGGTGTCTAACCACCGTGTGGACAAGAGCAGCACCGATGGCCTCCCTGCTATCCCGGGTCCGGCCAAGGCTGACCGCTCCTCCCTCATCAGCTCCTGTCTCCCTTCACGTGGCTCCCCGCTTCCTTTCCTTTGCCTGGTCTTCCCAGCCCTTTCCCAGCCGCCTTCCCCAACACTCCCTTCCATGCATTTGAGTGTCCTCTGCTGACTTTGGGGTCCCACTTGGAGGCTACGCTGAGCAGCCCAGTTCCAAGCAGCTTCCCCTCCCCTAACTGACAGCCAACTAGTTCTGCCACCGATGCTGAGTATTGATTGTGGTGACAACCCGGCAGGCAGACACACACACGGCGGCCCCTGCCTTGGGAAGTCTAACCTTTGCTCCCAGCAGGAAGAACAAATAACACGTATCAGCTCTTCTGCCTTTGCGGGAACAGACGGGGGACACGTTCCTCTCAAGGTTTCACAGTGATCTTTTTGGTTGATGTTTCCGATTTCATTCATTCTTCCAGAACAGGTGACCAAGCCCCACTGGGTGTGGGCCAGGTGCCCTGGAGGCACTCAGAGAATTCATGTCCTGATCCAATGTGCTGGTACAACCCAGCATCAGGGTGGCAGACACCAACACCTAGGAACGCAACAGGAAAACAACGCAAAGGTGTGTGAACAGCTACTTCAACAAGGGGAAGAGCCCTACTGACACCCCACCCCATGTCCCCTGGGAGCACCCCTAGTTTACTTGCAGCCACATGGTAGACAATCTGTGCGCTACTGGCTTCCCACCTCCACTGCCTGCCTGCTTCGGCTCTGCTGTCCCGAGGCTTCTTCTAGAATCAGGGGCAGGCCAGGATTCATAATTGGTGGCGCTCAGTGTAAAACGCAAACTCAGGGCCTCTTGCTCCAAAAGCAGGGCACTTGCTCCCTCTGTCCCGGGCACTCTCTTGCCTACCTGTCCCGGGGATTTGTATTCGCTGGTTGTTATTCTCAGGACAAGTGCAGACCCTCCTTGGAGCCCTGCCCCACAGCTTGGCACCCACCCAAGTCTCTTGTGCCTCCGCCAGGTTCCTGCTAGGGGCAATCAGTGGTGGCGACAGGGTGGAGGCAATGGGCTAGTGGCCAAGAGCCCCTCCCAGGGAGGCTCCAAGCTCTGGGAGCTTGCTGCAACGTCCCATTAGGCTTCACTTACCAAACACAATTTCAAAGATAAAATCATTATGAATTGCAAGATGGCAACCTACGGGCATTAAACTCCAGGCAGGGGTCTCCCTTCTGCAAGGACTATACACTCCGACTAGGGGAGTTTTCTCACTCACATGTAGGCTTTACCCTCAAAGTATGAGGCAATTCATGGTTCTGGGGACAACCCGCAACCCGTGGGGGCAGGAGTTAGTGGATAAATGCCAATCTGCCCTTCTAGGGCGTATTCTACACATGGTAACCAGAGGGGGTTGAGCCCGGCTGCCCATATCAGCAATCTGTTCATGAATACATGTTCTCTCCCTCCCTCCGCCCATTCACCATGGCCCTTGATACAAAGGCTTCTTTAAGAGGTAACTCAAACTAAGCCCCGCAACAGTTTGGAGGGTACATTGGTTTCCCAGGATTGCCAGAACAATGGACACAAACGGGGTGGCTTCAAAGCAGAGAAATGGATTCTCTCACGGTTCTGGAGGTCAGAAGTGCCAAATCACGGTGTTGGCAGGGCCGTGCTGCCTCCAAGGACTGCAAAGGAGGGTCCTTCCTAGCTCTTCCAGCTTCAGGCAGCTCCCAGCATTTCTTGGTCTATGGCCTTATCTTTCAGCCTCTACTTCCTTCATATGGCTATCTTCTCCCTGTGTCTATTTTACTCTTTTTTTCTTCTTTTGGTTCCAGGGATTGAACTCAGGGGCACTTAATCACTGAGCCACATCCCCAGCCTTTTTTATTTTTTATTTTGAGAAGGATCTCATAAGTTGTTTAGGGCCTTGCTAAGTTGCTGAGGCTGACTTCGAACTTGTGATCCTCCTGCCTCAGCCTCCTGAGCCACTGGAATTACAGACATGTGCCACCACACCCGGCTGTATTCTACTTTTATAAGTCACCAGTCATATGGATTAAAGGCCCACCCTACTCCAGTATGACCTCCTCTTAACAACTTGTGCTGACAACTTCCCTATTTCCAAATAAGCTCACATTCTGAGATAGAGGGGCTAGGACTTCAACATATCTTTTGGGAGAACACGACTCAATGTCATAAAAGGAAGTTATCATGGGAGAAGAGAATTTGACCTATGTCTCAACAATTCCCCTCAAACTATTTTGGAGCTAAATACTTTGGGAATCATGTTCAAGGACAAATTCTGCTTTGGGGTGTCCAGGTGGACCCAGCCAGTCTACTTTTTTAACTTGCTCTCTCATGATGTGATGCCTGTTTAATAGAAAGGTCTAAGATAGAAAATGGCTAGAGACACATGTATTCATCTTCCATGACTCAGTCTTAATGAACCACAAACTCACATGGTGACATCTTCCCCACTGTGGAGAAAGAAAGTGTCACTTATGGCCCTGTTTGGTGGAGGCTTGGGGCAGGCCACCTCATAGGTACTAGCCTGTCTGTGACTTGGCTACCTTTGGGAAGCACCCAACCATCCTTGGTCCCATCAACACATTAATGGGTGGCAGATACCTGTTGCACTGGCCTGGCGATATCTCATTAGAATTTCTCAGGCCTCTATTTCAGCATGACAAGAATTCTAAGCTTTGGTCTTGAAAATAATATAAACAATTTATATCAAAAGGATTTGAAAACTGAAATATGCTGTTTAAATATTGAGATGCAGACATCTCAGTGACTTAAAGGGCATTAGGTAGTGGATAGTAAATCAAATCAGCCCAGATCTATTCAAGGTTCAAACCACCAATTCAAGAAGGGTTTTGCTCCAACTCCCAGGACTTTGCAGGCTAAGTAACTCACAGGACACTAGCAGACCTAGCCCTGCTCTGTTGCAAAAAGATTTCAGATGTACTTGATGTATTTGCATTCAGTTTTAAGAATTCTAGTTTACTAGGTATATTAGCCAGCTAATTCTATAGCGATGCCCAATAACAAACATCCCCAAACTCGATACAAATGGTCCCTGTTGTGACAACAGTTCAACCTAATGATGTTTTGACATTACAATGGTGTGAAAGTGATACACATTCACTAGAAACAGTGCTTCAAATTTTAAGTTTTGATCTTTCCTGGGCTGTTGAGATGCTGAAACACACAAAGAGCAACAAATGGCCCTCTATAGTGTACAAGCATTTGGCAGGGGGTGGGGTGGTACTAGGGATTGAACTGAGGGGCACTCAACCACTGAGCCCCATCCCCAGGCCTATTTTGTATTTTATTTAGAGACAAGGTCTAGTGAGTTGCTCAGGGCCTCACTAAGTTGCTGAGGCTGGCTTTGAACTCGTGATCCTCCTGCCTCAGCCTACCAAGATGCCAGGATTACAGGCATGCGCCACTGCGCCCAACAGACCTCTGTTTCTTTATCTGTAAAGTGGGAATAATAACACTGTACACATACACAGGTTATTGTTCATATTTGATGCAACATGCTTTGCAAAGAGGTCAACCTTGCTCCTGACACTTGACCTTCACTCAATACATGGAAGTTAGTGTGCATCCACAGTCCCTTATCCAGACCACAGGGACGGCTAGGTTCCAGAGCTATGCATTTTCCAGATTTGAAGGCCATCATACAGTGCATTGACCACCCACTACAAGAAACCCTGACACAGTCCAGGGCAGCACCTCACAATCAACCTCGGTGACACGTGTGCAGCAAAAACACACCAACAGTCACCTTAACTGGGGTTACACACGGCCTCACGCAGCCTCCCATCAGTTCAAGCCAGGTTTTTGCCATCAGAGGAGCGTGGGGCCGAACCCTGGTTTGGGGGGACTGGGGAGTCTTCGTGCTGCAGGTGAGTGGCTTCATTAGCAGAGTGAGGGGCAGGATCAAGAGGGGAGGGGCAGGTGGTGGAGCAGAAGGCCTCGGAAGGGAGGTGAGCGGAAAACCAGCCAGCAGGCAGAGGCTGGTGGGAAAGCAGGCAGGCTGCTCCTGCATTTCTAGTAGTGTCATTTCGCTCCCCAGAGGCCTTGAAAATATTCCTTCCCAGACCCCCTCTATCAGTCACTGAATAGCTGAATAAATGGATGCAAGGCAATGAATAAATAAACAAACAGAGCGGGACAGCGGAGCAGCTGCGTTCTGCACCCAAAGAGAGACAGCCACCTCTTTCCACAGGGCATTCCAGAAGGTGCACAGGAGGACCCCCGGGCATGCAGGGGCAGGAGGCATTGGTCAAGGTGAACATTCACCTGGTCTCCAGCTGTGGGGCTGGAGGGGGGACACAGCTGGGGGGACCACTCACTACCAAGGCAGTTGACCTTGGCGGGGAGGGTGGGCGATCTAGCCTTTCAGCCTGGAGTTTTATAAGCCCCAGGAACCAAATAATTCTATTATCCTGGGTTTGTTCCCAGGTCCCTGAGAGCAGCCTCTGGTGGATCATTAGTAGGGACATGTGCGCGCGTGCACGCGCATGTTGCCCCTCATGTACCAGCAGAGACATGCAGAGAAAAGAAAGCAATTGTTTTCTAGGAACCCAAAGGGAGCTGAGCTGGGGGAGAGGGAGGAGCGTGTCCTCCTCCCCCATGTCTCTTCTTATTTTGCATTTCTCATTACATCCTCATGTCACGGGGCTGCTGGCTGATTTATAATTTATTGGTTTAGTGTCTCGCGGCAGGGAAAGGATGCTACGCTATATTTTTCAGGGACACTCAATTCAACTTTGGTGAAGCAGCCAGGGCCACAGCTGTGCGGGGCACAGAAGAAAGATGTGCACAAGGAGGAGGCCAGAGAGCCCCACACTGACGAGTGTGTCCCCACTAAATGCCAGGCTCCCGTCACAGAAGCCGGCCTGCACGGGGGTTTTGTTTAAGTGGAGGGTTTCTAATTGGATTTTGGAAATCCAATCTCAATCAGCCATGTAAACATGCATCTCCAATTCCGGGCACTGGGCTCCGTGGACTTGGTAGAGTCGCGCTTTGGTGGTTTCCCATGGCAGACTCTGCGACTGGGAATCACACAAAAGTAATTTTATTAAGTTCTGCCAGGAAAAAGCGATAGAGCACTGTGTTCATTTGCTGTGACAAAGTACCATGCACTGGAAGGTGGGGGAGGGGGGGCTGACACAGCAGAAATGGATTGTCTCATGGTCGTGGAGGTTGGAAGTCCAAGTTCAAAGGTGTCAGCAGGGTTGGTTCCATCTGAGGGCTGTGGCAGGAATCTGTCCCTGCCTCTCCCCCAGCTCTTGGTGGCTTACTGGCCATCTTCGGGGTGATCCAGCTCATAGAAGTATCACCCTGGTCTCTGCCTTCACACCCACATCACCTTCTCCCTGAACGCGTGTCTGAATTCAAATTCCCCTTAGGGGCCACCCAAATGGCATCATTTTAACTTGATTACTTCTTCAGAGACCCTGTTTGCAAAGGACACATTCAGGGGTACTACGGGTTAGAACCTCATCACTGAATTTAGGGTGTACACGATTCTGCTAATAACAGGTAGTAAGGAAGTGTACAAGGGATTCCTGAGATAGCAGACACAGGTCACCTTTAGAGATGTCCCAACTGGGGTAAAAGGAAGCTGAAGTATTGGTTAATGGAAGCCCCCAGTCGGACATCAATTCTCAGACACTCCCAGCCCTCCCCTCCAGTAGGTAACAGGGGTGCTGGCTCTTGGGAATGGAGAAGGTTCTCAGAGGCGTGTGGGAAACACAGCATTTGCTATAAACCCCTAGTTCCTGTTTCTATTCAGAAGTGACTATGCCTCTGATAACTTATCTACCTACTGCAAGTGAGGGACACAGGTCCATTTCAGAGCCTGGAGGGCAGAATAAAACAGGACAGTAAAAGCACAGGTTTCCAGAAAAATCTAGGTGGATATTGACATTGAAAAGCCAGTTGTTATTTTTGCTAGGTTTTTGTTGGTGGTGGATTTTAAGCAGGACAGCGGGGGTGGGTGAGGACCATGTTGAGACACACGACAGAACTGTCGTTCTTGTGTAAAGCAGGGAAAGGGAAATACACTTTGGGGGAAGTGGTAATGATCGACTCTTGGGGTTAGAATCACAGTCTTTGATTGAATAACATGGCAGGGTTCTGATTCAATAGTAATCCGATTTGGGTGACACACCAATAATAAATTCTCCAGCAAACTGAAAAATTCTGTAGGGTAATGGAAAGCATTCGAACCCCATGGTTTTCATTGAATTAAATATGAAAATGTATCATACAATCGATATTGCAATATTTGATTCAATCAGCATTTCAGGATGGGAACCGTTTTCTTCCATTTGTTTTTATGCTGTCGCGAAATATTTCAATTTGCTTCAGAATTTATTATTGACAAATCACCCTAACAGCCATTGGGGGTTGGGGTAGGGAGCTGAGAGAGGCTGGGCCTGGAGAAATTGCCAGGTACTGGGGAAGACTGGGGTGGAAATCCATAAAGGGGTTGATTGTCCACAGCAAGGGGTGGAGTGAGGACATTTGTCACTGCTAGAGAGGAGCTGAGATGGGTGGTCCTGTCTTTCCCCCATAGAGGTTACTCTCAGAGGCGTGTTGGCAGTGATGCCTACTCTGATAAATGAGCAAAATGGGTATCTCCACCTCCTCTTCTCTCTGACCCAAGCCCCCACAAAGAAAGGGCTTTCATCTGGACTCCAAGAATGTTATCTCTGTAACCCTGAAATAAGTGTCCTGGAACCATGTACGAATACCAGCATGGAGTCTCAGAAACGTGGGGCTGAATCTGGAGATTTCTACTAACTAGCTGTGTGGCCCTGGGAAAGTGGCTTGAGTGCTCTGAGCATCTCTTTCCTTATTTACAGAATAGTGATAAATTCTACCTACTTCACTGAGCTGTGTAATTAGTAAATGAATGCATATTAAATTAATGTGTGTGTCAGGCTCCATACATCATCAGTCACTAGTAAATGGAAATTATTATTACTACTATTATTATATCAATTATCTCTTGCTATGTAGTTAACTTACAGTCTTAATGACTATAAGCAATAATGATTCTTCCAGTTAGTTCCTCTGGTCCAAGCTGGGCTTCAAAGATCTTGGCTAGGATCACATAGGCATTTGTGACCAGTTAGAGGCTTACCTGGAGGCTAACTAGTCCTAAGTGGCCCTGATCACATGTCCAGAGGTTAGCTAGCTGTTGGCAATGGTGGTGACAGGGCCATGTGTTCAGCACCCAGCAAACAAGTACAAGATGTGACATGGCAGTAGCTTCCAGCAGGAGGGTCAACTCTGAAATTCAAGACTGGGCTTGTGTCACATTTGCTGATAATGTTTCTCACTGGCCAGAGCAAGACTTGAGAAGAGCTCAGATTCAAGGGGTACAGAAAAGTTTCACCTCCCCAGACACACATGCATGATGTGAGGACATAGATTCAAGGAGAAGAAGACAAATGGCAAAAATTATAATTATTATCAAAACCATTTCTCTGAAGGAGTTTCTTATCTCAGGAAAAGACACAAAACACCTTTCTCACCAGCCTGACGCTTCTTGAGGGCAGGAGATCTTTGCATCTTTTATACTCAGAAAGGTAGGAGGTAAAAATGCTTTAAGAATGAATTATACAAGTATAATTATATAACTTTGTAAAAGGGATTACTTTTAGAAATACATTCCTACTGGTGAGTGAAGTTATCAAAGTGCAGGTTTATGAGAGTATTTGCATTTCTAAGCTAATGGCAGGAGGGGAATTTGGCTTAACACAAATAGAAGTTCTGGGGGGAATTTGAGTAATCATCAGTGGGAAGCTATTTTCAACAAGAATCTCTCTCCCATGGTCCTCAAATTGCACCATTAGACAACTTTCAACTCCACTTATTATAAGTGCAGCTTCCTTGACTGTGTCTCCCTGGGGAAGGGGGTAGCTGATGACACTTGCTCCATTTCCCAGGTCATTATTAGTCACCCCTGGGGTTCTGGACTTCACCACTTCACCAGCTTTAAGTGCACCTGGGAAGAAGGTAAAAAAGTTAGCACGAGTTCATTGGAATTCAGAAAGGAGACGAGACCAAGGTCAAAGTGGAGCTGATGTTTACTGAGAAACTACTATGTGTTGGGAACTGTTTTGGAGCTTCTATCCTAATAGCTGATTCAAAGAGATCAAAGCCAGAGAAAGCCAGAGGCAGGGGCTGACCCTAAGGAAAACTGCAAAGTGTTAAAAGTCCTAAGTGCCAGGTTAGGTGACGTGAGGTCTGTTCCATCTCAGCTCCTCACAATCCTCCAGCTCTTCCTGTAGGCATTGGGGACAGCTGAGAGGTGACAGGCAGGACAACATAGGCATTGGTCTCCAGGGAAACAAACCCTGTTTATGCAAAGCAGACGTGGGTCCCATGCCCAGGACTTCCTAAGCCTATGTACCAGTCAATGTTCTAAGCATGTGCACGCATAAGTTCATTTAATTCTTACGCCACCACTTTATCAGGGAATTTTTGCTGCATACCACATCATGGGGAAGGCTCAGTGGCATGAAACAATCAACATTCAGTTCTCAAATATCTGCAGGCTTTAGCTGATCTGGGCCAGCTGGGCTGAGCGGCTCTGCTGTACTTGCCTGGGCTTGTTCATGAATCTGGGTGTTGGCGGGGGCGCGTTGATCTAGGCTGATTGCAGCAGGAGTGACCCGATTCTGCTCCACGTGTCTCACAGTCCAGCAGGCATGTCCTCGTGGCTGTTGCAGAGCCACAAGAGAGCAAGCCCCGCTGCACAAGGCCACTTTGAGCCTTCTGAATTGTATCAAAACTGCCAGCATCCCATTGGCCAAAGTGAGTCACGTGGCTAAGCCTTGAATCAAGGGGTAGGGTAAAACACTGTCCATAATCACAGGATGACTCTTCAAAGTTACAAGGCAAAGGACATGAATTCAGGGAAGACTAAGGAACTGAGATCAATCGCGGAATCTACGACAAAGAAGTAGGTATTAGCAGAGAAAATTGAAGGTGTGCCGGGCACGGGAGTTCACACTTGTCATCCCAGTGGCTGGGGAGGCTGAGGCAGGAGGATCGCGAGTTCAAAGCCAGCCTCAGCAACTTAGGCACTTAGCAACTCAGTGAGACCCTGTCTCAAAATAAAACATAAAAAGGGCTGGGGATGTGGCTCAGTGATTAAGTGCCTCTGGGTTCAATCCCTAGTACTGGAAAAAAAAGAAAAAGAAAAGAAAGAAAGAAAAGTAAAAGAAAAAAAGAAAGTTGAAGGTGCTTGGCCAAGGTAGCACAGCTAGTAATTGATGTATCCACAACTTGACCTCAGGCCATCTGCTCTTGCCCACTCCTCTTTACCATTTCACTTCTTAACTCTGGCTTAATCCAGAGATAAATCTAAGAGGATGGGATATATGGACTGTGTCACCTTCAGGAAATCCTCCATAAATATATATATTTTTTTCTTCCAGCCTTGGCAGGCATTAAGCCACAGTGCATTCAAGGTTAGAGACCTAGTCAAATACTCAGAGTTCACGAATTAAGTGTTACCATTTGGATGTGGGGCCACATGCTTTAACAATTAGCCTCGCTGGGATTTGACATTTGGGGTAGCTCGAGAGCCTGGTGAGGACATGGGCTGAAGCGGGAGGGGGTGGGGCTGTAAGGTTACATCATCAGCCCAGCCAAAGCTGAATTCAGAAACTACTTTGGTTCTTTTTAAAGCAGAAGAGAAAAGACTACTCTAGAATTTCCTCCCACACAGTCGTGTATCTTAACCTTTTATCAGGGGGGCCACAGACCCTTTGAGAATTGATGAAAGTTAAAGATCAGCCCTTCAGAAAAATGTACACATGCCAGAATTCTCCATAAAATACATGTGTTGAGAAACACCTGTGTGGCCCCGTCCAGCATCTGTGATGAGATGGAGCAGGAATCATTTTCGGCTGGATGGTTTTGAAAGCAGATGTCCAGCTCTGGAGGTTTCAGTGAAGAGCTCTCGGGCTGTTTAACCTTGAACCACACAACTTCCCCTGGCAACTCAGGGTAAAGTAGGTCCCTGGCTAAATTCCACATCAAGAGGTGATACGCAAGAAGACACCTCTGCTTCCTATTCATGCTTCATCCGGGCTACTCCAATAGTATACCCAGAAGCTTCTAATTCCTGTCACTCCTGTCCCACAGCTAGCAAGAACACACTAGCCACGACAGCATCAGTTTTCCCAGGAAGCTGCAGATGCAGAATTCTTCATCTCTGGCCTGAGCCTAGCAGGGAAAGTTTGGGGACTTTTCTGTAGAGAAAGGCAGTAGGGTGTAGTACAGGGCATGGGTTCTTAGAACATGAGCATAAAGACTATCAAATCAATCTTTTCCTCCTCCCCCTCCTCCTTCTCTTCCTCTTCCTCCCCCTTCCCTTCCCCATTCTTCTCCTTCCCCTCCTCCTCTCCCTCAACCCTTCCTTCATTCTCCCTCTCTGGGCTCTGTTTGTCCCTAAGTCTGCTTTCAGGTTGGTCCCACCTTCCCCTGCCACACATAGTTCTTATCACAAGGGGAAAAAATGGCCGCCAGCAGCCCAAGCCCTCAACCTTTCAACTATTAGAAAACAAGAGAAACCCACTCTCACTCTCCACAAGCACTTATTTTTCAAATCTCCTGAAGGCCTCCTGACTGGCCTGGCTAGGGTCATGTGATCCCCCTGAAACAGTTATGTTGGAATAGAGGATTGGCCAGGCCTGGTCACATGACCATCCCTTCCCAGACCAAAGAGGATGGTGGAGGAGGGGCTCTGCAATTGGAAGGCTGGTACAGAGCCCCAGGAACAGCAGACAGCCACTGCGATCATGAGTGCCATTATGAGAAAGTGCCCTCTAAAGCTTATTGCTGTGCTGCATTGAGACGGGGCATTGTGGGGATATTGTTTATCACAGTGCAACATTTCTCAAACATTAACATGCTTCAGAATCATGGTGGGGGCTTCTTTAAACACAGATCACTGGGCCACACCCCCAGAGTACAAATACAAGAGTGTACCTTTCTACCAAGTTCTCCGGTGATAATGGTGATGGTGAAATCACCTAGTGCCCCCTCTCGAGAAACTCCCATAGAGAAAGTTCTACCTGGTCTCACTATTGTACCATGTTGAATGTTGGTTCTGCCAATTTGTTTCTTTTTTAAAATTTTTTTTATTATTGTTTTTTGCATTACAATTCTTAATACACCTTTATACCACAATTTATCATATCTCTGTATACAAGATATGCTGTTTCTTTTGATTTGGAGCTTAGAAATCATGCCTCCCTCTATGGTTGACTGCTGGAAAGCCCAGAACTAACCATGTGACCCAGTTCTGCCTTGTCTACAGGGCCAACAGAGCCTCAAGTTCATTCATCCACTAACCTTAACTTCAGCTTCATTTTATATTTTCCTGCTTCAGTGTTGCCTTCTGTCTAAACACGATTTGGTTGAAAGTGACAGAAGTCAACTTGAACTAAATATATTAAGTGGGAAAGGTGGGGTGTTGATGAGAAGGGATGCTAGAGAATCCTATGAAAGAGGGATTATTTGGCCCATGAATAACTGGGGCAAGCGGCCACACCTCTCATTTTGGCTTCTCTTTCATGTCCTCTCTGTTGCCCTCTCTCACTAGAGCCCAGATTTTCCCACAGGATGGAGAACATGGTTGATGATCCTGATCTCTAAAAGCCTCTGTCACCTCAGCTGATGATGCTTGCTCCTATCCCAGTTTAAAACTCCCTAAGAATAGCTGTGATTGGGGAAGTGCCTTGGCCTCAAGCCAATTGGCTGTGGTAAGGGTGGGATCCCATTGTACAAGATGGATGCCCTGCAGTGCGTATTGGTTAGGGTTTGGGGTGTTATAGTTTTCAGGGACACTCAAAGCTTCAGATGAAGTCCAAGGCAGTTCGTTGTAGAATTTCCTCTTGCCGTGGGGGCCTTTCTGTTCTATTCAAGCCTTCAACTATTTGGATGAAGTCCACCCATTTTAGGGAGAGCAATCTGCTTTATCCAATCTGCCAATTTAAATATTAACCTCATCCAAAAACACCCTGATAGAAATATCTAGAATAATGTTTGACCAAATATCTGGGCACCCCAGGGTCTAGTCAAGTTGACACATAAAATTAACTATCACAGATATGTCTTTTAATTGGCATTAAATTTCGTTTTATCTCATGTCTGAATCCCTGGCACCTAGGTAAGAGCTCAGTAAATGTTGAGTAAATGAATGATCGATGATCTTTTCAATGCCCTGAGATGGCGGGCTTTGCCGTTTTAAGGAACTTGAGGTTAGGACTTCCATAATGGAAGATGGGGAATTAGACTCTAATTCTCTCAACTTGAAGATTCTGATTTTAATTTATTGGGTTTCCATAATGTCCTCAGTAGACAGTTTTGGTGGTTTAAAGTTTCTTTCTTAAAAAAAAAAAATAATAAAAAAATAAAGTTTCTTTCTTTCTCAAATGACTGGAACTATGATGGAGACACATATTTTTGTTACAGACCCAAGAATTTAGTTCTATTGAGCTCTGCTCCTCAGAATTCCTGGCTCATGGGGATCCTGTCCAGATGGTCTGAGAGGATTGCAGCTAATCTCCCACAAGAGGCAGACCACACCTTTCATGACTAGAGTTGCCATGTGACAGGTTGTCCATCTTGTAGAATGTCCCAGAAAATTTGTCAAACCAAAAGCAGGAACTTCCCACTCCCAGGCCTCCCCCCTGCATTTGGCCAGGGCAGAAGGGGTAGGGGTACCCATTTTTAGAAATGAGTTGCCAAATGATTCTTTCTAGTCGAAAGCCTCTTGCCACAAAAGTTCCTGGCTAGCCACATTTGAAGGTAGTCCCTATACCAGAACCATGATAGAAGACACTTGCAGAGATTTGTTACTCAAATCCTAAACTGCGATGTTCAAATGTGTGGTGATTTTAAGCTGAAGTTGAAGAAGGCAACCAGGAAGTCAATAATTCTCTGGTTTACTGCACTGAGACTCAGTTGTCTCATCCATCAAATGGAAATGATGAGCACAATCTAGTGTTGCTGTGATTGTTCAATAATATCATTAATTTGCTTTCAACCAGTGTTTCCCCAGCACCCTCTGCATGCCAAACATTGCACACAGCCATGGCCCCTGTCTTCACAGACACTTAAAAATGAGCTGGGCATCACAGACTTATACTTGAAGTACTAGGTCAAGAGCAGTGGCCATTTGTGTGACATGAGAGGTAGCAAGGGCCCCCCAAAAGATGTAAGAATGATGGTCACAAACTGGAATTCAGAAGGATATTTTTAACCTCCATTGGATATAGTCTGCAGCCACCATGACATCACCTTGGGAAGATAGGGTGAGGTTTTTAGGAGACAGTACAGTAGATACAATGAATGGGTGACTCATCTAGATGACTTGATGACCCCAAACCCTGTATGTAGACTCATAGACTGACTGCCCAACAAGCACAGCAGATGCAACCAGATTAAAATTAATCAATCAAAAGAAATATAAAACCCTGAGATGGTTTATAAAGGAGATTTTAAGCTCCAGAAGAACTTAAAACTTGTCCTAGGTGTCCATGCAAACACCTCAACAACAGAACCGGGACATAGTTGTCACTCAGTAAGTATACATTTCCAGCTATTAATTTGAGGAGAAGCAAGATGCCACTAAATTAAAAATCTTGACTTCTGAATCCCAATTCCAGATTTGCAACTTACCAGCTCCATGGCATACCTTCATTGGCATGCCCAATAAGTATTTATTGAACACCTACTTGTGCCAGATAGCTTTCTAGGCCTAGGGATATGGCTGTGGGGGAAAAAAATTGACAAACATCCCTGATCTCCTGGAGTTACATTCCAGCCAGGAGAAACAGAAAATAAGCAGATAAAAGATATAATGTGTCAGAAACTAGAAAGTGCCATGAAGAAAAACAAAGCAGGGAAAAGGGATAGGGGCTGGGGAGAAGGTTACTATTGGACATTGACTTAACCTTTGTAAGCCTCAACTTCCCCATCTGTGAAATGGGTTGTGACCTCCACCATATTGGATTCCCTTGATGATTACACTAGACAGTGTAGATGAAGTGATTAATAGCACTTGGGCCCTAACAGGGACATGGTGAATATGGCCTCCCTGACCATCCCTTCACTACTAATGCCAAGAAAAACTACTGGCCAATATTCCATAGAAACATCTTCCTTGTGGCATTTCAGAATCTCCCTGGTCTTTTTCATCTGCATCTACATTGCACACATAATCTTGACATTAGAAGAGTTTGGGTAATTGTTGTAGCCTATACACAGGCACCCAAGGCTGTAGGAAATGCAGAGACTTAGGAACCAAGTACAATTCAAATCCTGGCTCTGCCTCTAGCAGTTGTCAGACCTTGAGCCTTGGTTTCGCTGTTGTGCTAGGAGACTTCTGTTGCTGTGACAAAATACCTGAGAAAATCACCCTAAAGGAGCAAAGATTTGTTTTTGTTCATCGCTTCAGAAGTTTCAGCTCATGATCGTCTGGCTCCAATGCGATGCACCAGTGGTCAGGCAGAGCACCGGGGTGGAAGGGCCCAGCTGCTCAGCCCATGGTAGCTAAAAGCAGAGAGAAACAAAGAGAGAGGGGAGGGGACTAGGGACAAGATACACCTTTCAAAGGCACACCTCCAGGGACCCATGCCCTTCACGTAGGTCCTGGTACAGTTTCTACCTCCTCCCAATAGTCCATTCAGCTATGAATCCCCTAATGGCCTGATCCACTCACTGATGACGTCAGAGCCCTCATGATCCAATCACCCCTCAAAAACCCTACCTCTGAGCACTGCTGTTTTGGAGACCAAGCCTTCAACACACAAGCCTTCAGAAGAACATTCCAGATCCAAACCATATCTGTAGTTAGATTGGAAATGATGGTACCTATGCTGGAGGGTTGGGGACAGGGTGAATGAAATGGCATAGAACAAGCAGCACTGAGCACTCCCTGCATGTCATGGGTGCTGGGCCAATCACAATCCTCTTTTCCTATGGGCACCAGGAAAATGAATTGTCCTTTCCTGAAGGCCAGCTGGTGACAGCATCAGCATCTGCATTAGCATGTGGCACCTGTTCATGCTCCACCTGGTATCAGCAGGCTTCACCCCAGGAGGTTTGCATAGACAGACTATGAGTTGGGACACTTGCAGAAGTGCCCACAGGTGAAAAGAACCATAAGGGAAGGTCGAGGCACCTAGAACCTGGGACTAGCCAGGAGCCATCACCACTTCTAGGAAGAAGGGGAGAGTAGTAGTTTATGGGATCCAAGGGAGACATGGGACCTTGGAAAGGGGCTCTCGCAGGAGCTGTGGCAAGGGAGGGGCATTGCCTTCCCCATAGCAGGAGAGGTGATCTGGGAGAGAACAAAGAAGAAACATCCAGACCTCTCCCCCGCCTCCTACCACTCACGCCCAGTTGGCTGAATCCAATTGCAGGTTGACTCTCCTGTTAGCTGATCCAACTCAAAGTCGGCTCCCTGATTGGCCAAGCCCATCTGAAAGCTAACTACCAAGGGAGCCCAGAGAGCTTAGTCTCCAAGATACAGAGAAATGATGGAAAACAGTTGAAAGTGGGTTTGGGACAGCAAACACGCGTCTTGTTTTAATTGGCTTTCTCACCCTACAACCAAAGACCTCATAAGAAGATCTGGGCTGTGGCTCAGTGGTCGAGCACTTGCCTAGCATGTGTGAAGCCCTGGGGTCCATCCTCAGCCCCACAAGAAGAAAAAAAATACACAAGAACACCAATTAAGGAAAAGTTCATTTTGGCTCATAGTGGAAGAAAACAGCTCAGAATAGGAAAGACAGTAGAATGAATCAGACAGAACTTTCGTATGGACATATATGAATATATAACCAGTGAAACGCCACATCGTGTACAACCACAAGAATGGATCCTAATTAGAATATGTTATCCTCCACCTATGTATAATATGTCAAAATACGCTCTACTGTCATGTATATCTTAAAAGAACAAGTAAAAAAAAAATGTTTTAAATAAAGAAAGCAGCTCAAGACATGCCACCAGGAAGCAGAGAGAGTTCTGCTTACCAGGGACAAAATATAATCCCTAAAGGCACGCCCCCAGTGACCCACCTCCTCCAGCCACACCCTCCCTGCCTACAGTTACCATGGAGTGGATTCATCTGCTGATTAGGTTACATCTCACAGTCTAATCATTTCACCTCGGAAAATCCTTGCATTGTCTCCCACATGAGCTTTTGGGGGACACCTCATATGTAAACCCTAACAACCTGTGCCATGATGTTTGCCCTGGGGATACTTCTGGAATTCGGCCGTTCTTGCTTTTCCAAACTCCTGGGCTTAAGTGATCCTCCTGCCTCAGCCTCCCAGGTAGCTGGGACCACAGGTACATACCCCTGTCCCCTGCTAGCTGCCCCTATTGAACAGTGCTGCTCACACTTCAGCATGCCTCAGAAACCCCTGGAGGGCTTATTAAACACAGATGGCTGGCCAGTCCCCAAAGTGGCTGATTCCATAGGTCTAAGGCAGAGTCTGAAAATGGGCATTTCTAACAAGCTACCAGGTCATGCCAAGGCTGCGGTCTGGGGACCATGCGGTGAGAATCTCTATGGTATAACGTGGTATTTCTGGAGAGCAGATTCCCTTCCTCTTTATTCAGCATTTAACCATGTCCACTATGACCCAGGGGTAGCTCCACTGCCAGCAGCTCTCAGAGGACTCCAGGACAGCCACCAGCAGCTACCCTCCCCTGCCAGCCACACTGTCCCCACCTTGTCTTCATGCCCTGCCTTCCTGTGGCCCGTCCTTGCTCTCTGCAGCCTGCCCCTCGGCTGGATCCTTGTTAAGACACCAACACAAGGGCAGACGCACCACACACACACACACACACACACACACACACACACGGATGCACATGTACACACACGCGCATGCGCACTCCAATCGGCTGCACCTGGATGCCTGGCCCTTTTCCTAGGGGAAGATGAGTCAACCATTCCTTGGGGCCCTGTGACATCCTGTGCTCAGGCCAGGAGGTCACAATTCCTGGTCATGCGACATTGCCTCTCTGCAGGCAGCCCTGCCACTCGATGGCTTTCGCTGACATCTTTGTTTTAGGGGAAATGAACACAGAACGCTGCTGGGTCCCTGCCAAACTCGGGCTAGTTGTGCCCCCTCCTTGGTCCCCTAATGGGCTGAGACCTATCAGAGAGCCGTTTCCCTCCTCTTCATCTGACCCATCCCTCTCCTCGGCCTCCTGCTTTGAGGATGTCATTCTGACAGCAGCGCCTGTCTTCCTCTCTTCTGTCTTCACTAAACAGCCGCTGGGATAATCTGTGAGAACTCCTGTAGTATTTCAGCCGTGGGAAAGACCTCCCGTGAGCACATATAATTTGGGGCCCTTCTTTTGAGCGCCCCCTCACCCACCCATCCATTTTCATGCAGTTTTACTCTGGCTCTCGCTCCCATCATCCTATTCCCACTCCCCAGCCCCAGCCACAAGACAGAAAAGGACTAAGTGCTGACCAATCAGCTCAGCCTGTTTCCCCGGGACACAAGGCTTGACCAGAGTTGGGTCTGAGTGCCAAGGAAGGGCAATCGGATTGATTTTCCAAATGGGTGTGCAGACGTGGGAACAGCAACCTGATGGAGCTCCCCTTCCAAATGTATGCAGCTCTTGGGTAACTTGAGGTTGACCATAAAAATATGCATGCCTTGGAGAAATTGGCAAATGCTGCAAATCATGAAAAAGAGAAGCCCCGTTTCCCAGAGGTTGCTAAACTGGGAGGTGGTGAGGCAACAATGTCTTGTGCTGCATGGAGAGAGTTGTGTGCAGCATCAGAGAATGAAGGCAGATGTAGGGAAATGAAGTCAACAGTAGTAGAAGAGAAAGAGAAAGGGCTATTCAGATGGTGTGCTTCCCTGGATCCAGCCATGCCTGAACTCCAAACCATCCCAGCAGCCAGCCTGCTTGGTCTCTGCCTGCCCTGACCCAGAACTAGACATACATACATCCACATACACTACATATGCACCACACACGTACACACATACATTCCACATAAACACATACCTCAGGCACACTGTTCATAAATATGTATCACACACGCTACACACACGCCATGTAAACACACCTCACATGCACACCACGTACATAGACCACAGTGACTCCTGTACACACACATACACATGCATATACACATACATATATAAATACGCACAAGATCACATATGCATACGCTTACCCAAACACATATATATGGGCAAATCTGGACACGTATTTACACACACATGCCCATATGTCTGCAGCTCCTGGTCAAACTCCCAGTTCATAAAGCAATCTCGAGGGCTTCCTCCATTACAGCCCTTCCTTCCTCGCTAGCCCACTGCCATCTCCCCTCTCCCCTTCACTGCCCCCAGCCACCAGGAGCTGGGCCACTCTCCCCACCCCTCCTCCCACCACAGGCTTGTTTTCTTTTCCTGAGTGATTTTAGGTTCCCATCTGTCATCTTAGGTAATTAATCCCGAGACAGAAGGCCAAATAAGCCTACCCCACGAAGCCAACCCATTAACTAATTGCAAAAGGTGCCTGCATCATATCATATTAATCCACCGAAGTGGCCCCATGGCCCACACCTCGCTTCCTGAGTTGTTCTGATAAAAACGACAAGCCACCTGCTACTGGCCTGAATGGCACTGCCGTGATGGATGATTCGTGTCCTGAGAGGGTGGGGGTGGGCCATGGAGACTCATGTGTCAGGCCAAGGAGAGGGTATGAGAAGTGGACAGCCACTGGGGTCATTTTCCCTTCCTGCTGAACAGGGTCTGAGACTTCCTGTGTCCCCAGACACTGTCGCCAAGCCTGGCCTCCCTACACGACTGCCCCAGGATGGCAGGGCCTCTGAAAACCAGGACACCTTTCAGCTGCTGGTCACTGAGTCAGCAAGTTCAAGGAGACAGGCTTTCCACGGACCACCCACAGTCTGCAGGCAAAAGCCTTCCTGACAGGGGACCTTGGAAAGCAGGTGGTCTGCAGAGCTTCCCCTCCCCCACCCCACCAGGAGCTCAGAGGCCACACCAGCCCTGCGCAGGGACTGGCTGATGGCCTATTTCTCAGCGGGATTGCGGGCCAGCCTGTGTGCCGGCGCGTGCATCCTGCTTCTCCACTTCTCAGGGACCGGAATAAATTGCCTGATTGACAAACCTCCGCTGTAGTTCACGTGCGCTGGGCCTGTGGGTCGGCTGTGGCTACAGTTGCAGTCAGCTGACCTAATCCATTTATCATATTTATTCCGAACTCTAGTTTCCATATGTGGAGTTCGGGCCTCCTGGATCTGCTATGCAAATTAGATGTGAGGATTTGCAAATGAGCAGAGGCCTGGCACTTTTCTTATAAAATTGCCATTAAGAATGTGGCCACCCTGGCACCAGCTAGAAGGCGGGAAGCTAGAAGTAAAGAAATGGAATGTGATATGAAGTCCCTTCTCAGGCCTCTGTTCTCCCCGCCTTCCTAACCCACATGGACTCTTGTCCCTCCCTTGGTGGAGGGCAATGGGCACCAGAATTGGTGGGGAGACAAAGGTTGCTGAGAGACCCGCAGAGAGCTGAACAAGGCCAGAGAGTGGGGGTTCAGCCGCAGAGTTGGCAGTAGCTACACCCTGGTCCCCAGACTCTCGCAGCCCACTGCCTTGAGCAACAAGAAACAGAAGTTCTCTAATGGATTTTTATCTTTTGGGGAGTAGGGAAACCATGAATGCTGATTTCCAAGGCTGGGATGGAGAGGGGGTTCTTTAGAATAAGCAAGCACCTGTGGCCCAGTCCATAGAATAATCAAGAATCAAACAAGCTGAGAGCGGTGGTGCACACCTATAATCCCCGCAGCTTGGGAGGCTGAGGCAGGAGATTGCAAGTTCAAGGCCAGCCTCAGCAACTTAGCAAGGCTCTAAGCAACTAAGCAATACCCTCTCTCTAAATAAAAATAAAATAAAATTTAAAAGGGTAGGGAACCAAAAAAAAAGAAAAAAAAATCAAACAAACCCAGAACAAGCCTTCTATGACCAGCTCTGAACCTAGGCTGAAAGAGTGAGCTCTACATTATAATCCACAACCACACAACCTTATTCCTCCCCTTCTCACCTCAAAAAATTCTTCAGGCAGATGAGTTTGTTCAGAATGACATCAACCTGGGTGTCACTTGGTCTTTAGCTGTGACTCATATCTCAGAAGTCCGCATGCGATTGAAGAGAAGCCAGAACATCAGAATTCCAATCTTCCTCAAGATCTCCCGGTGGGACATCTCCTGTGTGGTGCCAGGAACAGCCCCACAAGGCATCCTGGAGAGCCAGTTGCCTCTGGTAGGCGGATGGATGCCAGAGGAAGCCATCCAAGCTTCTGGAAGGCTGCTGTGTTGTTTTCTGGAGGGGTATTCTAGAAAGAAACCTCATTTCAGTTCAAAGTTCTGCAAATTAATTTGAAGCCAATGTCTTACTTTTTTTTAATACACTGGAGAAAAGAACATGTAATCCCAGCTTTTCCAAGGCAGAGAAGGAGACTTCAATAACAAAGTTGTATTTTACTTGGCGATCAGGGAAAGCTGCCCTTTTATTCCAAGTGTCCTTGTTTATTGTTCTGTTTCTAAGAATATGCAGAAGAGGCATCTCCAGGGCAGCAGCACTCTTTCGGCAGGAATTTCAAAAATGGCATTCAAAACATTTTGCCAATACTGGGACAAATGTGGGCCAGTCCCCAACACGCAAACCACGCTGCCTGACATCCGCCATGGTATGCTAAGTTGTCCCTGACGAATGAGACAATATTTGCAGAGGTTTTAATAAAACTAAATAGAAGACCCTAAAGAAGATCGTGCCAGATTTAACCCCACCGTGCCTGGCTCACATTAAGGACCCACACCGGCTCTCCACGCAAGCCCGAATCCCCTTTGAGTCTTGTCGTAATGTGATTCATTAAGGCAAGCTGCCGTTGGTGACCAGACAATGTTTTTAATTACTGTGTTCCGTTCTCTTCTGTATGGGCTCGTTGTTATCCTTCCAGCAGATACTTACAAATATGACTTCTTTGGGGGTTCCCTGTGATCTACACAAGGACTGCAACTATTAATGAGAGCCAGGCAGACCCCCAGCCAAGGGGGCCGCTGATTACCAAGCCAAGAAACATCCAGACTCAGAAACTAATGAGCTGGCAGAGAGACCAAAACAGATTAAGAATGCGGAGTACAGCGCTAGAGAGAGAAGCCACCAGGACAACCTTAGGAGGGGGATGGAGAGGGGACAGAGGGTCTAATTCTTTGAGAGCATTCACAGTTGCTAACAGAGAAGGCAGCTGTGGGTGTGGGAGCAGGGACACGATTTATATGGAGGTCTTAGAGATCTGGCCGCAGCCCGTCAGGAGAAGAATGTGCTGACCATCAAATAGTAGATTCATTCCCTAGAAGCTTTCTGTCCTTAGGAAGCCAAAGTTTGAAATCCGCTCTCTCTCCCACCATTACTCTCCCTGCTTGGGATGATACCATCCACCCACCTGCACACTGCAAATCGGACTCCCTACCATTCCAAGGCCAAGGTGAACCCCATCTCCTGCACTGAACCGCCATGACCAATAGTAGTTTTATATGTCAAACATCAATTCCCTTCCTTCCATGTCACATGCATTGGGCCACTGGGGAGATGATTCTATGGTGGTCACCTGCTGTCCTTAAAGAACAGTTGTAGCTGGGTGCAGTGGCACACACCTGTAATCCCAGCAGTTTGGGAGCCTGAGACAGGAAGACTGCAAGTTCAAAGCCAGCCTCAGAAGCTGAGCAAGACCCTAAGCAACTCAGGGAGACCCTGTCTTTAAATTAAAAAAAAATGCAAAATAGGGCTGAGGATGTGGCTCAATGGTTGAGTGCCCCTGAGTTCAGTTCCCAGTACCAAAGGAAGAAGAAAAGGAGGAGGAGGAGGAGGAGGAGGAAGAGGAGAAGGAGCTAGAGCCGGGTGCAGTGGCACACACCTGTAATCCCAGCAGCTCCAGAGGCTGAGGCAGGAGGATCTCGAGTTTAAAGCCAGCCTCAGCAACTTACCAAGGCCATAAGGAACTCAGTGAGACCCTGTCTCTAAATAAAATACAAGAAAGGGCTGGGGATGGGCCTCAGTGGTAAAGCACCCAGTACAAAAAAGAACTGGGTAGACCGACCCAGGAAGAAATGTTCTGAGGGGGTGGCGACCTCAGTGGCTAATGCTACCTGCCCATGCAAGATCATCTTGATCTGAGCTTTTATTGAGGAATTGTTTTAGATATATGCCTTGGGGCAAACAGGGACAACCACTTGCCAGAACTGGTTCCTCTTTCTGGGCATGTAGTTAAACCTTCAGGTTTGGGGCTTTTGTTTTGTTTTGTTTTGGGTACCAGGCATGGAACCCAGGAGTGCTTAACCACTTTTTTGTATCTCATTTTGAGACAGGGCCTCACTAAATGGCTTAGGGCCTCGCTAAATTGCTGAGGCTGGCTTTGAACTGTCGATCCTCCTGCCTCAGCCTCTTGAGCTGCTGGGATTATAGGTGTGCGCCACTGCACCCAGCCCCCTTTGGTGGTGATGTGNTCTCTCTCTCTCTCTCTCTCTCTCTCTCTCTCTCTCTCTCTCTCTCTCCCTCTCTCCAGTTCTCTTTCTCTCTTCTGTTTCCTGTCTACTAGCTGGGTGATGCACCAGGGTGACGTTGATAGAATCAAAACGTAATAGGATCCTAAGGTGCTCGATTACTGTCCCTAAAAACAGAGCTTGGGGGATGGGAGTCTTAAGCAAGAGATTTGGTGACAGAATGTTCCCAGGAAAAACCTGCAGAAGAGAGAAACAGGATGAGTCAAGGGAAGGATGTCCGCAAGTGGGTCGTTGGAGTTGAAGTCCAGCCTCTGATCCCTCAGGGAGACCTGGTAGGACTCCGTGGATTAACTCCAGGAAGTTCTGTGTCATTGAGGCCAGTGAGCCAGGCATTTGCGCCCCTGTGCTGCCCAACCATTGATTGTGGAGTGTCCTTTCAGGCATTTCTGGGTGAAGTGGCTGTCTGTAGACTGAGGGGAAACATCTGGATAATGGTGCAGCTGTGAGCAATTAGCAGCCAACACAGAGCAGCTGCGGGATGGGCAGGCAAGCCTGATAAAGGGGAGCTTAGAAAGGAGGCAGCAGCATCCACAGTGGGCCCCGGAATCACTGTGTGGATCCGAGCCTCTGCTGAACTCGTCTGTGATATGAACAGGAAGGAATCCCTGATTGCATTGAGCCACTGTGATTTTGGATTTGTTTGTTAGAGCAGCTAGTGTCTAATTGTACACCTGATCTTTTAAACCAGAAGTTCCTGAACTGTTTCTGTAGAGGACCACATTGTAAATGTTTTCAGCTTCCCCAGCCATATGGTCTCTGTCACCATAATTGGCCAGCTTTGCCTTGTGGACCATAATTTGCAATCCCTATCCTAAACTATACCCCACAGGAGTGCAGATGATATCTTAGACTTCTTTTTCTTTCATCTAAGACTTAGGACTACGCAACCCATTAAACCCCAGTTGATCGATTTGAAAATTTTAAAAAGTAGGGTTTGGGTTTTGGTCATTGCTTAATTTGATTTCCACTGAGGGCTGACTTTCTGGGTCTGGTGGAGACTGTTCTGGATTCCATGTGATCTCCTTATGAGATCTTCTTGGAGATGTCTGGCTGCAGTTTCCCATGCCTCGGGAGCTCCCTACAATGGACCTTCTATCTCCAATGGGTCTCACTACTGAGAATGGAGGTTGACCAGAGAGCTCAGCAAGGTGCAGCATGGATGGCGGAGAGCCTGACATGCAAAAGAATCAGGAGCATTGCACCCTAGGGTCTCAGGGCTGATTGAAGGGTTGATTGTGCTTACGTGCTCCCTGCTACAGCCCCATCTTGATGCTCCCACATGCAGCTTTAATGGCAAATGGATAAATATGGCAGCCATAGCCTGCAAAGGGCATGACCACCAGAGGCTCAGATCCATGTGCAAAGACAGCCAAGTTTTTATTGCTTCACCAAGAATACTAAATAAAATACAAGACCAGCAAAAGTGCTGACTTCAAAAGGGATCTAAAATGGACATTCGGGACAGAGGAATGGTAAATATCAGTTATGGCCACACATTCAACTATCCCTTCTGTTCTGTTTCCTAGGAAATCCAGTTGTTCAGATCCCTGGAGGAGTTCTCAAATGGAGCCAACTTTCCTAAGAAGCTGGTGGATTACATCAAGAGCAGGGAAGAGAGCCCCATGTCAAGGCCAACACACCCATCTCCCAGTGGCTGGAGTATCATCTCCGACCACTCACAGCTGCCCCCCTCACTGGGCACCGCCCTCACTGACACAAAATGGCCCTACCCAAGTTTATGATCCCTTCCCAGGTCACATTTCTCAGCCACTCCTAGCTAATACAGGGACACAAGGTCCTGACCCCTTCACCTCAATTTGAGACAACTTTGAAGGGCCATGTTTTAGTCAGAGTTTTTTGCTGCCTTGACCAAAAGATCAGACAAGAACAATTTTAGGAGAAGAAAAGTTTATTTTGGGTCTCATGGTTCCAGAGGTCTCAGTCCATGAATCACTGGCTCCATTCCTCGGGGCTCAGAGTGAGGCAGAACATCATGGTGGAAGAATGTGGCAGAGGAAAGTGTCTCATGTGATGATCAGGAAGCAGAGAGAGACTCCACTGACCAGGTACAAATATATACTTGAAAGCCACGCCCCCAATGCCCACCTCCTCTACCACACCCCACCCACCTTCAGTGACCACTCAGTTCATCCCTATCAGGGATCCATTCACTGATTGGGTTAAGGCTCTCACAACCCAATCATTTCTCCTCTGAACCTTCTTGCATTGTCTCACATGTGAACTTTTGGGGGACACCTTATATCTAAACCATAAAAGGCCATCTCAGCTTCAGAGCTCTCCATATCTGCTGAGGCCTAATTGTATCTACATTACGGGTGAGTTCCCAGCCTGCCACCCTCACCCCCTTGTAAGGACATCTCCAGAGCATCATTCTCTGCCAATAAACCTGCACACAGAAATTGACAAGCCAATCTTAATATTGTATGAAGATATAAAGGAACCAGAATAGCCAAAACAACTTGGAAAGAACATTGTTGGAGGTCTCGTACTTCCTGGTTTAAAACTTACTACAAAGCTCAGTATTCAAAGTTGTAGACATATGGGTCAATGGAGTAGAACTGGAAGTCCAGAAAGAATCCCTTACATTTACGGTCAGTCATTTTTAAACAAAGGTGCCAAGGCTATGCAATGGGAAGGAGATGAGACTACTGGTTTGTCACATGAAAGAAGATGACTTTAGATCCTTACTTCTCACTACACACAAAAAATTAATGCAAGGGCTGGGGTTGTGGCTCGGTGGCAGAGCACTTGCCTAGCATGTGTGAGGCACTGGGTTTGATCCTTAGCACAACATTAAAAAAAATAAACATACACTGTCCATCTACAACTACAGAAAAAAAAATTTTAAATGTCCAATTAGCAGATGAAAAGATGTTCAACATCATTTAATTATCAGGGAACAAATCAAAACCACCAGATAGCACTTTGCAGCCAGTATGATGGCTAGAATCAAAAAGTGAGACAGTAACAAGGTTTGGTGAGGATGTGGAGAAAGTGGCAGCCTCATGCTTTACCCATGGGGTATGTGAAATGGGGAGACCACTTGAGAAAACAATTTGGCAGTATTTTTAAAAGTTAAGCATAAATTCACCAGAAATTCCATTGCTAGGTATATTCCCAAGAGAAAGGATAACATATGTCCCCACAAAGACTCATACCTGAATGTCCTTAGAAGCATTATTCACAATAAGCCCTAAATCAAAACAACCCAAATATTCATCAGCAGATGAATGGAGGGGTAAAAAGTGATCTATCCATACATTAGAATGCTATTCAACAATTAAAAAAATCAGGAAGTACTGATACATGTCTATGATGTAGACAAAACTAAAAAAAAATGTTGCCTAGTGAGGAAGTCAAAGACCACATTCTGTATAATTCCATTTAAATAAAACACCCGGGAAAGGCAAATGTGCAGAGACAGAAGGTAGATTAAGGGCTGTCAGGGCTTGGGGGTGGCAGTGGGCAATGGTTGCTCAAGGGCAGCAGGGATCTTCCTGAAATGATGGAATGTTCTGAGGTTGGATAGTAGTGACGTTTGCGCAAATCAGTAAATTTACTAAAAGTCTTTCCAACTGTATGCTTAAAACAGATGAATCTGATAGGATGTAACTCATATTTCAATAAAGGTGCTTTAATAAAAAACCCTTCTGCATACATATCTCCATCTCAAATTCTATTTCCAGGGAACCCAATCAAAGACAACATATATTGCATTTTAACCAAAATTACTTTTTATTGTTAGCCAAATTAGAGAAAATCGCAGTCTCAGGATGAAGAGCCCAAATGTATGCCCAAGCATACAGAACTCCCCTGCACCTTCCAAGTTCTCTCCCTTTATGTCACAGCCACCATCGTTGTCACCCTTGTCTGACACCAATTTTAGGACCTAGTGTCACTATTCCTTTCCACCAAGAAAATAATTCAACTGCTTTGATTCAATCCTTTGACACCGACCAAAGTCTTACTCATCCATCATCCCAGGACCTAGTACAACACTTGTACTGTGGTCTTGGCTTTTTAGGTGTTTGTTGAATGAATGAGTGACCTCGTTGGTTTATACAATGATCTTGCAGCCCAGGCAGTGGCTCAAAGAGGCAGCAGCAGAGGAGTTAAAAGGCAGGAAATGAACTAGGCTTTGGGATAAAGCCCCATTAATTACCATCTTACCAGTGGCTTTTGAATTCCACAAAGAAAATAATGTCCACATGAAGCAGAATAGCAGGGTCCCCTTCTACTATTTCTCATCATTTTTAATTATGATTTCCTCTTCTTAATAGATGTTTCTGTTCCATGCTATCTGTCATCATTCCTGGGGTCTGAAAAGTTCAGATTCCTTGAGGTGCGGACGGGGATGGTATAAATTACCTGCACTTGGTGGGAAGCAAGAGGCAATGGGTTGACAGGGAACGAGCCCCTGAGACGGACTAGGCAACAGAGAAGGAAAGGGGAAAAAAAGACGAGTTGATAAACAAGGACTCTGAGTTCATCCCCACAAGGCTCACTGCTCATTGCTCAACGTTGCGAGACGCTGACTTCTTAGAGGTTTGCAGTAACAGCTCGCTCGAGCTGGAAATTGCTGTGAATGTGCGTGCTACCCGAGGCTGAGCTGGTAAAAAGAGTCCTCTGGCATTCTTGCCTTGCTGACAGGTCTGGGACACCGTACGTTCCTCTGGGGCAGCAGAGTCTGAGCCCCCAGCAACTCTGCCCCCAAGCTCTTGACCACTGGACCGATCATCGATGAGCTGCCCCATCTCAGCGCCTCTCTCCCCCATCTCTCACTCCCTTCATCCAGGTCCCAGCCACAATCCCAGACCCTGATCCTGCCGGCAGTACCAACGCCTTGCTCGCTCAATTCCCCATATGTTGAGCTGAGTTCTGATACCAATAAAATAAAAAATAAAAAAAGACACAAATAACACAGTCCCCCATCCCATCTCCTGAAGAAGCTCGCAGATACAAACATGAAGTCTTCTTTGGGCTGTGATGTGATGTTGCATAAACTATTGGGGACAAGTCCACCCAGAAGGAGAAGTCTCTTGGGAAACTTCCAAAGAAAAGGGGCGTGCTTACATGGACTCTCAAAAGAACAACTATTGCTTGAAAACCTTCCCAAAGGACAGAATGCAGCAATTTAGCCAAACCTCAAAGGAGTGCCACCCCCTAGAACTTTCTAACATGATGACAGTGCTCTGTACCCGCACATCCAACAGAGTAGGCGCTGTTAAATACTTGCAATGTGGCGGGTGCATTGAGAAATGGAATTTGAACTTGTCTTTCATTTTAACTCATTTTCATTTAAATTGCAATCTGCTCACGTGGTCAGCAACTCCTACAGGGGACAGCACTGGCCCCAGAGATATGAAAGAGCAGGACCCCTTGCCATGAGGGGAAAGTAGTTGTAGGAGGCCAAAGCTGCTGCTAGAAACGGAAGAGGCCAGGTCACAATGGAGCTCAAGCATGTGTCTGTCTGGCTGTCTTGCCCTGCCTGCCACACAAAAAAAGTCAATTCTCCCATGGCCTCTCTGGGCATCCTGGGCACTGTGTCCCATTGGGCAGGGGGAGCTCCATGGAAAGGGACCAGCCATTTCTTGGCATCAGTTGTTTTATTGCTATCTTGAAATGCAGGCCCAGAATTGCCCGATCTTCAAATATTTCAAGAACAGCTAGAAACCACAACTTATTTTGTGAGATCTTTCCATATTTGAATGTCGGATGAATTTTTTTAATGCTGTGCAGGGCAAGGAAAGCCGGTCTTAGGGGTGGAATTTAGTCCTTGAACTATGAATATGTGGCCAATACTCCCCTCTTGATTCCCACCCCCTTTTTGGGAGGGATGCCAGGGATTAAACCCAGGGGCACTTAACCACTGAGCCACATCCCCAGACCTTTTTATGTTTTATTTCGAGACAGGGTCTCACTGAGTTGCTTAAGGCCTCTCTAAGTTGCTGAGGCTGGCCTAAAACTTGTGATCCTCCTGTCTCTGCCTCCCAAGTCACTAGGATCACAGACATGCACCACCACACCCAGCTTCTCTACCTCTTTGGTAGCAACTATCATTCTACACCACACACACCTGTGTTTATTATGCCCATCTCCCCGCAATAGGCTCCCCATGCCTCAAGGACACTCCTCAAAGTCTTACTCATCCATCATCCCAGGACCTAGTACAACACTTGTACTGTGGTCTTGGCTTTTTAGGTGTTTGTTGAATGAATGACTTCACTGGTTTATGCAATGATCTTGCAGCCCAGGCAGTGGCTCAAAGAGGCAGCAGCAGAGGAGTTAAAAGGCAGGAAATGAACTAGGCTTTGGGATAAAGCCCCATTAATTACCATCTTACCAGAAATCCTCTTTCCTGCAAATCTGTGGGCTGTAAATGAAGATCTGAATTGTTGTTTTGAGCACAACTTTCCCCAGACCACAGATTTGCAAACACTTCTCTTCCCGGTAGTTTGAGGCCACACAACAGTCTCATGCTATGAAATCTTTCTGAAAAATGGGCTGAGACCACTTCGTCTCTTGTGAAAATTACCAGACTTGCAGATGGTTGGTGTGGGGCTTAGCACAATGCCTCTGCCCCTGTCACACACAGCCCTGTCGTGCCCAGCCATGAAGAGGAAGAGAATCTCTGATTTTGGGTGATCTCCCCTGAACTGCAGGGCAGGGGCAGGAGACTGGGCCCCAAGTCAGCAGGTGGCTTCTGCAAGTCGAAAATCCAAGTCCACGGTCCCCTTGTTCGTTCTGCTCCACATTTCTGTAACGGTTTAGGGAAAGTCATTTAAAGTCTGCGCTCCAGTTCTTCAAACATTGACTGCGAATAAATGTGCTACACGGCACAGCAGCTTCCTAAAGCCAGGTGGATCTTCGTGCAGCGATTTCACACTCGTGGCAGGAAGAGAGAGATCTGAGCCAAGAAAAGCCACAGTAGACCTTCTAAGGGGTGGGGGTGGGGTACACACAATAGGCGCAGAATCATGTACCCAGGCCAGCCATCCTGGTAGAAGCACAGGACCACGTTCCTGTAATTTTTCCTTGGGGACCATTTGGGAGAGATGTTGAGTGCCTGAAATTCATCCTCGTCCAAACAAGAGGCAAAGGCACAGAGAGGCCCCCACCACTGGCTGTACAGACAGAGGAGGAAACCAAGGCTCAGGATTCTTATGCACTTTGTCAAGGGCACTCCTGGACTCCTGAGCCCAGTCCAACACTCCGTCTTATCTCTCATCACCGGTCCCCTCGCTAATCCATATATCTAAGCGAACCACTGTGTCCTCTCTGAGTCACTGATGACAAAGGCCATTTTTCACCGAGGATATAATCTGCTAAAATCGCTTCCTGTATTCCACAGTACGGGCGCCCATATTTCACAGAGCTGGTTAATCACAAATATCAACTGAAAGAAGCAGGAACACAGACAGGGAAGGGAAGGCACCCTCCAACTTTCCACGTGGGACCCATTTTGCTTGCTCCGATCGTCCAACAATAAAAACATCCCAAAGGCTTCCAACGTCTAGCACAACTCTTTTAAATACCTGGATACAAACTAATATTCTTTTTAAATCCATAGACAATTTATTTAGGGAAGATAATTGATGAGTTATTTATATTAGTCCCCAGTGTCCAGCGCCACCATCATTGAGATGAAATGCTCGGGACAGAGTGAAATCCCTTAATTACTCTCGCATGTGTCGCATGTTGCAGGGAAAGAGAACATAATGCAAAGTGCTTATATATTTCAGCGGCATAATAGCTTGATGAAGATTTCCAAATTTTTCAAAATGTCATTTCTTTCCAAAAGATGGATTATTTCTGTTGGGGTTTAGTCTACCTAATTATTCCTGCCTTGATTACTTAACTACTCCAGATATTTCATCTCTCCATGCTCTTATGCTCTGCATGTTAGAAGAACTGGGATGGCTTATTAGTAACAAAGTAGACCATCCTGTTTCTAGGTAGAGAGGGTGGGAGCACTAGCAACCTCTCAAATGAAGTGACCGGTCTCCCTGTAGCCTCTGTCCCCTTGCAGTGGCCAGGACTTGCCCAAGGCACGTGCAGCCAGAAGGCAATTGATCGAATCTTCTAGACCAGTGCCCACCCCACCCCCATCCCAGGAATTTGAGCGTGTTCAATCCTCTTGGCTCTCCAGCTCCCTGCCCTGTATGTTACTAAAGACTGCCCGAGTCTGGTTCTGCATTTCCCCATAGGAGTGCTTCTCAAACTGCATCCTGGAGCACTTGCCAAAACAGAGTGCCAGGGACCCACCCCCACGCCTGAGTCAAGAGGTCCACTGGGAGCATAGACTGTCCATGTCTAAGTCATTGCCCAGGGGTACCCATGCTGCTGGTCCTTGGACCACCCTTGGAGGACACTCCTCTATGACTATTTCTTTTTTAATTTCTTTTTTAAATAATTTACAAATTTAGTGCTGTGGTAAGTTTCTGTTTTAGGCTGAAAATTGGGACCTCAGGCATTTATTTATTTAACTTTGTAAATGTCTGTCCAGGGTCCAGTTCTGGGTTCAATGAGCAAACTAACTATTTGGGTAAAAGGCAAGGACCTCACAGTGGGGAAGGAAGGAGAGGAGAGAGAAGGGGAGGGAGGAGGATGGGGTAGGAAGCAAAGAAAATAGATGTGCATGGTTGGAAAGGACAGATTCTAGAACGTCTCCAAAAGTTGCATTTAAAGCTATGCTCTGTACAGCCTGGGAGTGGGGCATGTCCAATAGCTGAACTGAAAGAACTGAGGCTTTTTCCCCGTTTCCTTATTGCCTGGGGATAGCAAGGGTCGGTTACCCTACCAACCTCGAGTCAGTCTTCACTAACTCGGGAGGGGCAATGGGCAAGGGCAAGCCGGGAGCCCAGTGCCTGCCCGGGGCGCACCTGTCATGCGAGGAAGGGAGGCCCGCGCCCTTTGGCTGATCCCACTGCCTGGAAAGCAGCCAGACTGCACTGCCTTTGAAAGCCTGTTCCTTGGAGCAATCCTGGCTTGCTAGGTTTAATTGTTTCGTGTCTCTCTCTCTCTCTCTCTCTCCCTCTCCCTCTCCCTCTCCCTCTCTCAGCCTCTCAGGACTCAGGGAGAGCAGGTTCCGATTTCTCGATGATAAAGAAGCATTTGTTGGTAGCAGATGAATTGCGGAGGGGCTGGGGCTGGCAGGACACACACCTGTGATGCTGGGCTCCTGCCGGAGTCTGTTGAGGCATCAATCGTGACCACAGATTTTCCCTGGTGCTAAGGGAGACAGGGGGAGGGGGAGGGCATGCGGACAGGCGGCCCTCTGTCCCCTGCAAGTTTGAATACCTCTGCGATCTTGCTACTCTAAATGTGGTCCCCGGACCAGCAGCCTTACCTGGGAGCTTGGTAGAAATGCCAACCTCCGAGTCTGCACTTTAATGACTCCTAGGGAAATTCCCTATTTAAGTGAAAGTTCAAAAACTAGGGCACCAGGGTCCCTGGCACAGAAAAGGTTAAGAGCGTGGATCTCAGAGGAGGAATTAACATGTGGAATGAGTTAGGGGGAAGGTATTTGGAACCGGGAGTCACACAAGCTGGGACACAGCTCAAGGGGAGGGATGGAAAGAGAAGAGCTGGCTTAGGCGGGTGCCGCCCGCGCTCCCAGGGAAGGTGGGATGTTGGGCTGCCCGTGACCTTTTCCTCCTTCTGCTTGGTGCCCTCTGAGACCCAGCCCTGGTCTTTTAGCACAAAGGATAGAAGAGAGAACAGCGGTGGCCAGAGCAGAGGCATCCAGGTAAGAAGAACCTGGGAATTTTTTAATAAGCAGGCTGACCTGTGGTGAATAAAACGAAGGAAGAGAAAGATCTGTGGTCATAAAAAGAGCCCCCCGACATCCTGCGTGGTAACCAAGAGGACACTCCTGGCCAGGAGCCCCCAGGGGGACACGGTGGCTTGAATGGCAACAGGCCTCTCTCCAGGGCCCAGATCAGCATGTGTCAGTACCCACGAACCAGCGCTCTCTATTTTCTGCACTAATGGAGGGGATCGGAGGCACTGAGTGTGTTAAAGAGCAGGTAATCCACAAAAAAATGACTTGGATTTGGTGAGAGTGCTTTCCGAGACCTCCATGTGACCCCCTCTTGCCCTCACTTACTGTCCTCCCTGCTGGAACCAGGTGGCGAGGGAGGGAGTCTAGAGTTAAATCTCATAAAATCCAAAGCAGGTGATGGAAGATCCCCCCTCCCAGGGAATTTTTCTTTTAGACCCACCCTGGGCTCTTTCTTGAGACAGCCCCACACAACATTTCTATGTATAGAGCAGATGGACCAATGGAAGACACACACCTATTAAATTCCTGGTTGCCCCAAGCTGGTAGTGTTATTAAACGACTAGTTAATTAATCTACTTGGATTCCAATGTTGTGTGTCCCAATCTGGTAAAAGAGAATAAGTCTGCCAAAATAATGTGTATATAGGACGTCTGTAATCCCAGCAGCTCAGGAGGCTGAGGCAGGAGGATCGTTAGTTCAAAGCCAGCCTCAGCAACTTGGTGAGGCGCTAAGCAACTCAGTGAGACCCTGTAGCAGACAGGGTATATTAAATATAAATAAAATATAAAATATAAAAAGGGCTGGGGATGGGGCTCAGTGGTTAATTGCCCCTGAGTTCAATCTCTGGTACTACTACCACTAATAATAATAATAATGTGTACATAATGTATGCATATGCTTCTGCATCTTCTTCCATAAAAGTTTTGAGGTGGTTTGCAGAAATCATAGTAATTTAAAATATTAAAATAAAAATGTGAAAGTCACCAGGTGCAGTGGCACGTGCCTGTAATCCCAGCTACTTTGGAGGCCGAGGCAAGAGGATCACGAGTCTGAGGCCAGCCTCAGTGAGATCCTGTCTCAAGATAAAAAATCAAAAGGGTTGGGGATGTAGCTCAGTGGTTTAAAAAAAAAAAAAACACCCCTGGGTTCAATTCCCAGTACTGGGGAATAAAAAGCAAAAGTCATGTTCAGTTATAATATAAATTAAAATTAGCTATCAGAACTGGTAGAAATGGTAACATTTAATAGGAAAAAAAAAAAGATCTACCCTCAATCTAGAAAGCAGAAGGATGGGAGAAATGTGGATTAGCAATATCTAGCAGGAAAAGGAAATTATACTGGCCAGTGAACTCATGGGGAGTGGAGTGGGAGACAGTGGCTGGAGAAAGGGAGAAGACTCCTGCCCTAGGTGAGAGTCACACATGTAACACATTCAAAACACAGCAGCCCTGACAACGAATGATTCTGAAACTTAGAAGTGGATGATGTGCCCCTGTGCCAAGTACCAGAGGGACAAAGTCACAGAAGATGGGATCCTGGTCTTCAAAAACTTGCAAGTGAATCAGATTAAGAAAACCACAGGAAGAAAGAAACCTTCCACCGACTGTGAAATGTGGGAAGAAATTATGAAATGTTTTGGGCTGAGTAACACCCAGAATTCAACACTCAAGACAGCTGTGGAAATGAATACCTCTATCCTAATGGGGGACTCTAAGCAGTGTGTCACATGCTACATATATCTAAAAACCTAACTTTAGTGGCTTAAACAAATAAGATGCATTATGTTCACACAATAAGAAGTGAGGAGGTAGACAAATATCAGTCCAAGAACATTAGCACCTCCGTCTCTGCGATTCTCTTGGCCCTTCCCTCATGGTTACAAGATGGCTGCTACTGCTCTTGTCTTTATGTCTGCATTCCAGCTGGAAGAAGAGGGAGGAGTTGCATCTGTATCAGGAAAAGAAAATCTTTCCCAGGAACCTATAGCAAATGTGTGCTTGATGTTGATTGACCAAAACTGTGGCTTGTCATCTCACAAAGTAATTATTTTAAGTTTTAGGTTGAGTGGATGGTGGTGCCATCCATGGAGACAAGAAATACAGAGGAGGAACACATATGGTAGATGCTGAGTTGAGTCTTGGACACATTGAGAAGACTGTAGAGATGTCACATGGATACATCAGATGTGAGGGTTTAGATTGCACCTGGGGGATCCCTGCCTGGAGTTACCAGCAAAAGAATGGGAATGGAATCCTGGGTGCAGGTGAGGTCCCTTCTGCCCTCCTCTGAGCTCACCTGCAGCCATGGGGCAGAGCCAGTGCAAGCAGATAACTTCTATCTTGAATGCTTGGGTCTCTCTCTGCCCCAGGGCTTTCTCTGGCCCCAAAGGGTATCTGTCTGTCAAGTGCAGGCAAAACTTAAAGCCATTAACCAGTCCCAAGAAGCATTCCAAGACCTGGGGGTCAGGAGCCATTGGGTAAATGCTCCACGATTCCCCATCCTAAGCCAGAGCCCGCACAGCTTCTCCAAGGACTCCTAGTTGCCCACGTCTGTCCTGCACACTTCCTGGAAGCAGCCTCCTGTTTCCACTACCTGTACCCGAGTCCTTGCCTTGGAAAGTGCTTCAGGGGACCCTAAACTGAGACCAAAGTAGAACAGACTGATCATGGAGAGCCATGGCCAGGCTTGCCCCAGAAAGCCCTTCCAGAGACGTCATAAATTCTTGAGCCACAAAGCGACTTCCTGCAGCCCCAACAAGAACTGTGGACACTGAAGTCCAGGGCTGGGATGGTCTGACGCTTTGCAGTGCAGAATTGCCTCATGGGACAGGTTCAGCTGTTTTGGGGGTGCTGGTATGGCCATGAAGATAGAAGTCAGGAAACCCACCATAAGGTCCTGAAGAGTGGACCAGGGAAACATAGGCCTCAGGGGTTCAAAAGGGTCACCTACCCTCTGGTGTCAACTTGACATTTCTGTCCATGTTTAGTTGCTGCTTTGGAAGTAAATCCGATCAAGAGCCACCTCCAATGGGGTCTCAGCCATCATTTTCACCCATCTTTAAATGTGGACCCCACTCTGTGGGCCAACCCAACACAGGTCAGAATGCCTAAGGACAGAAAGGCCATAGTCGGAAAAGAGAGTCGACATTGACCTTGACCAAGCAACAGGGTGGTGGCCGTGGCCTGGTCTCAGCAAGATGATAAGGAAATAGAAGAGAAGGCAGAGGTGACACAGTCAAGACTCTTGACAGTGCGCAGCAAGAGAGGGGCAGGTGTCATGTAGATTCCAGAGAGGTGGCTTTGTTTGTATTGTCCTGTTTTAAGATGGAAGCAAATTGACAGAAAAGCCTCAGACAGAAAACACGTGGGCTGGACCTGGGAGAGAACAGTCAGTCACGTGCATCTCTGGGACACGGTGGCTTTGTAGAAGAAGGCCAGCACTTCACTCAGCCCTCAAGTAAAAAGAAAAGAACAGAAGGCAGAAGAAGGTGAGTCTAGAGACAGTGAGAGAGCAAGGGACAGTTTTGCCTGATGACCTTTTCTTTTCCCATTCAAATAGGGACTGAGAAGAGCAAATAGCTCATAGTCCAGCAAGACAGCTGTACAAGGATGCTGTGGCAGCTTTATCATGACAACCCAAACTGGAAACAACCCCAAAGTCCATCAACCAAAGAATGGAGGGACCAATTCTAGTATATTCTATACAACGGAATATCACACCACAAGGAAAAGGTTTACATGTGTAACTGTGTGTCAGGGAGTTCAGGGACGCCAAGATGGCAGGGGCAGGGTAGAAGAGGCCACTGGAGCACAACACAGAGACACGAGTCCTGTCCCTGTTTACTACAAGTCCCATTGCCACTACATGTCCCATTGCCACAACTCCCGCTACTGAGGACTTATCACCACGACAACTTCCGCCACAGGTTCAAAATTTTTAAATGACCAATGGGGTTAAAGTAGGCAATATTCTAATTAGGTTTTCCAAAGTAATGAATGAGGGGGAGGAATTGGAGAATATTCAAATCAAAGATCATCAGGTCACCAATGGTAGCAAATGGGTAGGGTCTTCAATCAGGTCCATATAGGGAAGAGAACACTTCACAGCTCAGTTTATGACATTAATTTCCAAACATCAGAGGGCCTTGACCCAGGCTCTCTTGCTCCACCCACTCCACTCCACCTGAAGGAGTGCTACCTTGACCTTCACCAACAATAAACCTATACTTTGCCTGTTACTTCTGTATGTCTTGCTCAATTCTTTGTTTGGGGTACCAAGCACCTGGACCCCAACTGGATACCCCAAAGATAACATGTCTATAAAATATAGACATTACATAATTATATCAAGTTCAAAAACAAGCAAAACTAATCTATGGTGATAAACGCCACAGGCACAGTTAGCTGAGGAGGGAGGTTATTGACCTTGAGAGGTTCAAGGGAGGTGATGAGAATATTGTCTATCTTGATTTCAGTGGAGATTTACATAAATGTATACATGTGCACCTATTCCTCAGGTGATACTTAAGGATCTATGCAGGGTTCTGGGAGCAGTGGTACATGCCTATAATCCCAGCAACTCAGGAGGCTGAGGCAGAAGGATTCAAAGTTTAAGGCCAGTCTCAGCAACTTAGAGAAGGCCCTAAGCAACTTAGTGAGACCCTGACTCCAAATAAAAAATAAAAAGGGCTGGGGATGGGGCTCAGGGGTTAAGCACCCCTGGGTTCAATCCCTGGTACAAAAAGAGAAAAGAAAAAAAGATTGATGCAAGGTACAGTTTGTAGTTATATTTCAGCAAAAAAGGGAACAAGAATGGGGTTAAGATTTGTAGTAAATAAAATGGAAGCCAGATGATAAGAGGAGAGGACAGAGGTCACCACTAGAAATAGCCAGAGGCAATTGGTCACATGATTATTAGTCAGAGACTTAGTCACAAGACTAAGGCATGAGGGGAGAATGTCAAGAAGTGTTTAAGGCCCAGCTAAGGATGGACACCACGAATCTGTCACGTTGTCAGGCCACTGCGGTGTGTTTTCTCCAGTCTCAAGAGTGTGGGTCAAGACATAAAGATGCCCAGCAGTCAGATTGATCTGAGGTTGGAGTTTTTCAGGTGGAAACACCAGGTGGACAGAGTCAAGGATCCAATTCCAACTTCTGGAATGGAAAACTGAAGTCATCCAAAAGTGAGTCCTCAGCTGGTGGCAGTCACAGTCTAGGTGTTGGGGGCTATAGGAGAAGGAGTGGAGAAGACTAAAGATTTCAGACATGGAGCCAATGTGACCATCAATGGGGGTTGCTGGAGCCACATCATCCAAGGAAAGTTCTAGAGAACTAGAAACGTTTTAATTGCTGCAAAACACAGCCACCTGTTTTAACTAGTCATTTGCAGAAGAAATTACATTTGCCTATAGCATTTCCCTGGGGAAAACCAAGACTAACCATAGAACGGGGAGCTTGGAGGCAGATATAGCTCTTTTTTATCATTATTTTTTTATTATTTTCTTTTAGATCTAGATAGATGCAATACCTTTAGTTTATTTATTTATTTTTCTGTGATGTTGAGGATCAAACTCAGGGCCTGGCATGTGCTAGGCAAGTGACCTTCCCCTGAGCCATACCCCAGCCCAATATAAGCTTTTAATAAGTGAATCTTCCATACCTTGATCCAATACTTTAGGTGCAAAGTGACTAGTTGCATATAGAAACAGACGATTACCTCCTTTTTTCTACATCATAGACTTCTGTTAATGCTGCACAGCTGGATGATGCTTTGATGCACTGATTTACAGGATTGCCTTCTCTCTGAATTCTCCCCTTTCTCCCCATTCGCGCATGCTCAGAGCTTCACTTAATTTTTCCGTGGACTCACTAGCCATGCAGTACTTGAAAGCTCTCCGGGCTTTTTCAAACACACCTTGTTCTCTTTCCATCCTGTTCTCCCAGCTACCACAGTTCCTGGGATGGAAAGTGACTACTCACCCCAGAACTGGAAATTAGGGAGATAAGTTTGCCCCTGAGTAGTAAACAAAGCCATCAACATTTAACCTGTCCGAACAGAGTCCCCTTTGAAGGCATATGGAAGGCTGGGGCCAGTGAGACCTGGCAGTAGCCTGATTCCCTTATTAGGAAATCCTTCCCTGATTCCCTTGTTTGAAGTCATCCATCTGATGGATGCTATTTTCCACTTTGGTCCAGTAGATAACTTATCTTGTGTTTTTGGAATAGTTCACTTGTAGGAAAGCTCCAGAAAGTGATTAGAAGGAAGGAGGGACATAGCAGTCTACTGACGTGATCCCCTGACACCCTACCCCAAGGCTGGTCACAATTCCTTTTTCTTTTTTCTTTTCTTTTGTTTTATTTTTATTTTTATTTTGGTACTGGGGATTGACCCAGGGGTGCTTTACCTCTGAGCCATATCCCCAGCCTTTTTTTAAATTTAGAGACAGGGTCTTACTAAATTGCTTAGGGCCTCTCTAAATTGCTGAGTCTGGCCTTGAACTTGTGATCCTCCTGCCTCAGCCTCCTCAGTTGCTGAGGTTACAGGTGTACACCACTGTACGCAGCACACTCACTACTGCTCTTAAGGCATCCTCTTTTATGGCTGGGCTCTAGTGGTCACTAGGTCCCCTAGTTGCTTTGTGTCTAAGCTGGGATTTGTGGTTTCTCAAACTACACTGCACTTTAAATAGCCCCTTAATAATAAGACTTCCTTAAAATACCTTCACGTGAGTGTTTGAACTCAGTGCTTGCTGCTTGAACACTGAGGGGAAACTGAATCAGAGACAGAAGTTGGGAGTGCCTTCAGACAACTAGGTGGTCTTGTGACTCACCTGTATGACCAGCTCATGGGAGCATCCAGTCAACAAGTTTTCAATTGTAAATGATTGCATGAACCCTCCAGCTCTCTCGACTAGCGTCATGCTAACTTGACTCCACAGGTGGCTCATGCTGACCATCAAGAGGTTGAGTTTCTTAGCACACAAAGCTGAGAGCCACACAAAGCTGTAGACAAACCACCAAGCTCAGTGACCCCTAAAGGAAGCTGTCTGAGGCCGGCCAGCCCTGCCCCATGTCTCAGTGCCACACCGCTGTGCCTCACATGCTATTTGATTTGGATGCAAATTTGACATTACATAGAATCACAGATTTCTAGAACTAGAAGGAGCCTTAGAGATGAGATGGCCTAATATAGGAAAAAAATGTTCAACATCTCTAGTAATTAGAGAAATGCAAATCAAAACTCTAAGATTTCATCTCACTCTAGTCAGAATGGCAGTTATCAAGAATACAAACAACAATAAGTGTTGGTGAGGATGTGGGGAAAAAAGGCACACTCATACATTGCTGGTGGGACTGCAAATTGGTGCAACCACTCTGGAAAGCAGTATGGAGATTCCTTAGAAAACTTGGAATGGAACCACCATTTGACCCAGTTATCCTACTCCTTGGTCTACACCCAAAGGACTTAAAAGCAGCATATAACAGTGATGCAGTCACACCAATGTTTATAGCACGTCAATTCACAATAGCTAAACTATGAAACCAACCTAGGTCCCTTCCACAGATGAAAGGATAAAGAAAATATAGTACATATAGACAATGGAATATTACTCAGCCATAGAGAAAAATGGAATTATGGCATTTGCCACTAAATGGATGGAACTGGAGACTATCATGCTTAGTGAAATAAGCCAGTCCCAAAAAACCAATAGCTGAATGTTTTCTCTGATATGTGGATGCTAATTCACAATAAGGTGGAGAGGTTAGGGAAAAATAGAAGAACTTTGGATTAGACAAAGGGAAATGAAGGGGACAGATGTGGATGGGAATGGGAAAGACAGTAGAACGAATCGGACAGAACTTTCCTATGTGCATGTATGAATACTTGACCTGTGAAACTACACATCATGTTCAACCACAAGAATGGGAAGCTATACTCCATATATGTATAATATATCAAAATACATTCTACTGTCATGTATAAATAATAAGAACAAATTTTTTTAAAAAAGAGATGGCCTCATCTGTGCTCCTCATTTAAAAATAAGAGGGTCAGAAAGGCTGAATGACTTGCAGACAGCAAATAGGGTCATGATGAGTCTCTAAGGCAGCGTCCTTTCGACCACACCCCAGCACTGCCTGACCACATGAGTGCATCTTGATTTGGGACTCCTGGATCCCTCAGCCAGCAGGATTCAGAAACACAGAAAGTGAGTTTGATGGAGATAAGCTGGAGCACCAGACTCATTAAGATGGACAGAGCTGGGCCTGTGTGAACTTCTGGAAACTTCTTAACCTCTCTGAATGTTTTTCTCATCTGTAAAATTGCAGATAATAAAACCATATTGGGGATTAATTCTCAGAATAAATTTTGGAGAGACACAAGCATTCAAACTAGAGCATTCTGGCCCCACCCCCCACTTATGTCCTTCTCACGTACAAAAGACATTCACTGTGTCACAATAGCTCGCAAAAGTCTTAACTCATTCCAGAACCAACTCTAGAATCTAAAATCTAAAGTCTCATCTAAACATCATCTAAATCAGATATAGGTCAACCTCAAGGTATGATCCATCCTGAGGCAAAATTCCTCTCCAGTTGTTGCCTGTGACTCCAGACACGTTCCACATTCCAAACCACAACAGTAGAACAGGCCTAAAGGGGACATTTCCATCCCAAGGGAGAAATAGGAAAGAAGGAAGGGTTACAGATCTCAAGCAAGTCCAAAACCTAACAAGACCAACAACGTTAAACTTGAAGCTTGAGAATAATGTTTATTTATAACTTCATGTTCTGCCTTCCAGACACAACAGGTCAGGGACTGTGGCACTGTGACTTTGTCAGGCACTGGTGTCAAGTGCTTGCAGGTCTCTCAATTCACTGCCTGGGCTCCCAGGTTCTACAAAGCATCCGTTGAAATCCAGGAGGAGGTCCTGTATGACTAGCACCTACAGAGTGAGTGTCATGTGAATACTACCAGATTTCCTGAGCCTGTTTGAACCACAGCTAGGGTGGCTGTGGACCACCATGCCAGAATTCAGGGAATAATAACTTGAGATATTCCTGGGCAGCAAGGCCGGAGACTCCATGGGCACTTGGTTCCCTGCTTAGAAATCACACTCTCACTAGCCATACTGATGTCCTTGTCCAAACCCTTGATGGTCTGTCCCAAACACACCTTTTCATTCTTTATGGGCAGGCTGAAGATGCTCCAGATCTTTAAGTTCTGCTTCCCTTGTGATGATGAATTCTATCTTTATCCCTTTCTTTCCTTTTGCATCTTCCTAGAAATTATCAAGAGAAGCCAAGCAACACCCTGAACACTTTGCTTAGAGTTTGATGTTCTGTCTGCAGTTCCCCTCTTCTTCTAAACCCTCACCAGAATTGTCCCTGATGTTCCTTTCATAGTAACAGATTTTTTTTCTAGCCTTATCCTCCAAATGCTTTTAGTCTCTACCCATTACTCAGGTTCAAAGCTACTTCCACAGTTCTACACAACAATAACAACACTTCACTTCTCAGCACCAATTTCTGTCTTAATCCATTTGTGCTGTTATAACAAAATACCTGAGACTGGGTAATTGACAAAAATATACAAGTGCATTTTTCAGAGTTCTGAAGTCTGGGAAGTCCAAACATCAAACAGCATCTTCAGTGTCCAGTGAGGGCCTAATTCCTACTTCCAAGATGGCGCCTTCTTGCTACATCCTCTGGAGAAGACAACTGCTGTGTCTTCACATGGAAGAAAGGATGGAAAGGTAAAAGGGCTAAAGGGGATTAATGCTGTATCCTCATTTGGCAGAGGTGGAAGAGGGGAAAAGCCAAATACTGTGTGAAGTTCTTTACCTTAATTCCATAAACGAGGGAGGAAACTTCCTGACTTAATCACCCCAATGGCTCCACCTCCTAATATGATTATGTTGAATATTAAGTTTCAGCACAAGTTTCGCAGAGACACAAATCTTTAAATGATAGCAAGTATCTCCTATCACAGTATTATCATGAGGATAAAATATAATATTACATAGGAAGACTGTCAGCTCAGTATCTGGTATAAAGTAGAGACTAAGTAAATGTTACTCAAAATTAAATACTTGTCTTAGTGTCCACCAGATGCAAGCTGGGGCCCTCACCCTCCATGCTGGCCTTAATACCCTCCTCCAGGTTGACATGAACTCCCTTTAATGTCAAGGACATTATAACAGATGCTGGCAGCACCTCAGCCTACCTGGGGGTTCACACACCAGATGCTTTTCCTCTCCTCCTGCCTGAGAGCTGTCTCTGACTGCAGAACCCTCAAACAATGAGGGGTGGGGGGGTAGAGAATTGCCCCAGGTCCCTTGTGCTCAGTGGGGCAGTTTTGAGTCATGTTACACACAGTCTCTAAGACTGTTCTCCTGAGGGACTGAGCCCCGGTGCTCGCCGTGAAAACCCATTCAATAAAACATCCTTTGTTGTGTCACTTCTCTGTCACTATGCTTCTTGAGCTCACCTCAAAATAAACTACTTGTACTGAAATCCTTATCTCAGGGTCTGCTTTTAAGGGAGCCCAAATTTAGATCAAGAATAACAGGTAGAAGGGAATCACAAACAGCTTGGCTGGGCCCACACTGGGGTTCCCCCTGCCTGAGCAGGCCCAGGGAGTTGGAGGGACTCAGTGCCAGGTGCCCGGTGCTTCCTGGAGAGAATCAGCCTTGGGGAACAGAGAATGGCAAGCAGCCACATGGCCCAGTGCCAGAGCTGCTTCTGAGGACAGAACAATCTGTCACTAAAATCGTCCTCCTCCTCAGCCTGTGGGAGTCCTGTCTATACTCACTGGCAAAAGGAAGTCGAAAAAGAGCAAGGAAAATCTAAACCATTGAGGCTATGAAGCACTCACCCCTGCCATAGACAAAACAGGAACAGGCCTAGGGCTCTTGACCCTAAATGTCATCAGGCTGCTTTTAGTGACAGTGCCTGGCCACTAAAATGCAGCAGCATTTCAGAGACATGTGGGAATAGCTTCTAGGGCTTGTGCCTCCAAAAATGCCTCCACTTTACATTCATTACAATTACTATTATCAAAAGAGAAAGAGGAAAAAAATACAAGTACTGACGGGATATGGAGAAATTAGAACTGTATGCTATGCTAGTAGGAATGAAAAATTGCATAGCCACCATGAAAAACAGTACCACCATTCCTCAAAAACTTAAACACAGAATTATCTTACAATCCAGCAAGTCCATTTCTGCATAAATAACTATGTTAGTCAACTTCCCATTACTATTACAAAATACCTGAGATAATTATAATACTAAGATAAAAGGTTTATTTGGACTCACAGTTTTGGAGGTTCTAGTCTAAGATCAGGCAGACCCATTGCTTTGGGGCTTGGTGGGCATGCCAGATGGCAATGGCAAGAAGTGCATGTTAGAAAAGAGAAAATGAGCAGGGTCCCACAATCCCCTCCAAGGGCTCACCCCCAAAGACCTAAGAGCCTCCCATTAGGCTCCACTACTGAAGGTTTCAACACCTCCCCAAAATGCCACCCTGGGGACCAAGCTTTTAATACATGGGCCTTTGAAGAGCACTGAACATCCAAACTACAGAAATACCCCAAAGAATTAAAAGCAGGTATTTGAACAAATATTTGTACATCAACATTCATAGCAGCATTATTCACAATAACTAAAAGGTAGAAACGATGCAAATGTCTATGGATGGATCAATGGATAGGTAAACCATGACCTGAGGGATGGAACCAGAAAGATGGTCTATGGAATGTTGTTCAGCCTTAGAAAAAGAAGGAGGAGCTGCTGATACACACCACAATGTGGATGAATGTTGAAGCTACTGTGCTTAGTGAAAGGAGCCAGACACAAAAGAACAAATACGGCGTGATTCCACTTATCTGAAGAGTCATGCTTGTAGAGACAGTGAAATGGTCATTTCCAGTGGCTGAGGGAAGATAGGGGAGTTAGGACTTCATGGGTATAGAATTTCAATTTTGCAAGATGAAAAAGTTCTGGGAAGGGACGGTGGGAATGGTCACACGACAGTGTGAGTGCAATAAATGCTGCTGAACTGTACACTTGAAAATTGGCTAAAATGGTCACTTTTATGTTATATCCAATTGACCACAATTTGGAAAATGAAATAAAGCCCTCTAGCCTGCATCCCATCCCCTCTTGCTCCTCCTGACTCTTTCTATCCTCCCTTCTCCTGATGTCTCCAAGACCGTGGCTCTGTGCTGTGATTCCTGCTTCTCCCCTTGCTCCCCTGAATTGGCTACTAGTTTGTAGTCCACACTTATCACCTGTCTTAGGCTGGATTCCCTTGAAGCAGAAGTCCAGACAGGAATGATTCTGCAAATGGAGGAATGAGAATTGCTGTTGTGAGAAGCAAGGGATGCTGGAGAATAGAGGAGAAGACACTAAAAATAGAGCTGGGTTTGGTTGCAGCCTCACCCCAGCTTGCTCCTATGAGGAGCTCTGGGACATGAGGGTGCCACAGTCTTATCCACATCAAGGCAATGGCATGGTTTCCTCCGTCCATATCAGCCAGCCACTGGCCCTTGGCCACTGCAGGGTGAGGAGTAACTTTTCAGGCATTCCCTAGTGACTGGCTTCTATGCAACAGAGGATAGTTGTCAGGAAAAGGAAGCAGTTACTAATCATCTTCAGTTAACTAATCATCTTCATAGCAACTAGGGGGTGGGTCCACCAGCCTAGCAAAGGGAGGCTGGGGCATCAGTAACTTCTTCCATGACATCCTTCTGGAAAATGAGTTCTGGTCTGTGTCCTCTTTCACCAATTCTACACAGGTGGATAAAAGTCCCCTCTGGAAGAAGCAACCCTCAGGGCTGAGTCCTCGCTCTACAGCATACCATGTATATCTTGATTTTTCTCTCTCAGGTTCAGTTTACACATCTGTAAAATCAGAACATAAATAAGACAGCAGAATTCTTCTTTTGGATAGATGAATCAGGACTCTCCAAATATAACTCCCTTCCTTGAGTATCAGATTCCTCCTACCCCTTGCTCAGCCATGAGCCATGTAAGACAGGCGTAAAGTATCCTATTCATTTGACACACACCCCCCCCCCCGCCCCCGGTCATAGGATTGTGACCCAGGTAGGCCAACCAGAGGCCTTTGCTGAAATTGTTCCAACTGGAACTAGCAAGAAAGTTCCATGACCTGAGGGATGGAGCTGGAAAGATGTGAAGCAGGCCACATTGTTGTGGCCACATTCCCCACCATATGTAGGAAGTGTGTCTGCCAGAGGAAAAGAAGGCCTGAGAGAAGACAAATACAGCAAAATCTGGCCCATACCCTTTGCCACCCTGGACCCAATCCTGCCTATGACCAAATCCATGGCTCTGCTTCTCAGGTACAGGGGCCAACTAATTCTCTTTCTGTCCAAATTAATTTCAGTTGAAATTCTCCCACTTACAAATAAAAGACAGATGACTAATAGAAGGAATTCCTGCCTGGCAGGGTGGTTGTGAGGATTAAATATAGTAATATATGCACAAGGTGACTTCTGATGATGGTCACTATGATTTCTAGGAGGCCAACCTGAAACAGGGGGACAGCTTCTTCCTCTTTCATCTGCTAACATCATCTCATTGGGCCACCCCAGCAGTGAGCAGACACCTTTCTTATTCATCTTCCAACTCAGAATTTAATTCAAAAGCTCTTCATGATGCCCTGACATTGGTTAAGGCCCAATTTGACCCTTTAGCCTTCCTGGCTACTCTTCAAGTTGTTTGCAACTGTTTTCTGTCCATCATGGGCTCTATGCCGGGTCTGTTGTATGATTTTTTTTTTTTTTAATTCTGCAGAACAGTCTTCCCTGTTTGGCAGTAGTTCTTCATGGGGTTCATTTTTCCCTCCATCTTGGGCTCCTTTGTAGTGGGTAACTTGAAATTTCATTTTTGAGTCCCTCCAATCTTTCAGAGCCCTTGCATTCCGAATTCCTGAGATTCCTGATCCCACCCTACCGACCCAGGGGCAGGGGATCTGAATGAGATCTTGGTGATATTTAGGGACCACCAACCCAGTCTGAGAACCACTATTTCAAACCTTTCAAAGCCTCAGCAGCTCACTCCTGTGACCCTCATTCTCAGATAACCAACACTTACTCCCAAAGCTCCAACCTGCTTCTTCCCCCCAAATTGTTCCTTCTTGGTTTGAATTGATCCAAGAATAGTAATTCCCCTTGGCACTCCGCTACCTTCTGGGAGGTACAACTGTCAGCAAGCTTAGCCAAGGCTTTGTCTGGATGCTTGCAGCTGACAGAAACTGAACAAGCCATCCCGCGGGTGGTACTCCGCCATCAGTAGTTCTCTGGCCTGTGGGCCAGTTGAGTAATTCCAGTTAGGAACCCATCATCAGTTTCCCCCATCTGGTCCTGCAGCCTGTAATATGCTACTACAACAATATGGCTTCTGTTGCCCTTGCCTTTGATCTCCGCCCACATGGTTTCCAACACAACCCCACCCACAGCGCTGGATTTCCATGTGGGTGTAAATCTTTTTATCATGTGAGGTTCTTCCTCTCCTTCTAATGGTTTCTGTTTAACAAGGTCAACCTTCCTATGTCTGTCCCACCCACAATCCCCTTCTGCCAGTGGCCCTTCTGTTCAAGTGACTTTGACCACAGCAGATTGGACTAATGTTTTAGTTGGTGTTTCCTTAAAAGCACACAAAAAAATTGAGGCCAAGATTCATATGCAAGTGGTTTATTTAAGAGGTGATTCCAAGCTGCACCCATAACAGAATAGCAAAACAAGACAAGGAAGATGGCCAATGCAGGCTACATTGTCAAGCAAGTTGTCACGGGAGCTCAGTTTCACTGGAGAAAAATTTAGAAGACAAACCCCGAGAGCTGAGGAAGCAACATAGTAGTTCAGGGCTTACCCAGCATGTGTGAGGCCCTAGGTTTGACCCTCAGCACCCAAAAAAATTTATAATTAAAAAAGAAGACAAAAGAAAAGAAAGACAAATTTTGGAGTTATCCCACCAAAAGGGCAAAGGGATTGGGGTGTTTGTACTCTTCAACCAGTCACTGGACATTGCTACCTAGCCCTTCCAGCCAGCCACATCTGCTGAGGCATAGCAGAGGCCAAAAAAGCCCTGAGGCAAAGATATGTACAGGCTGACAGCTGGAAATGTGGCCTGCATGCATGGAAATGGAAATGCTCACTGGCTATGGGCAGGGACTATATGCCAGCATCTACTATCACTAGGCATGGGTCCCCTGGATGAGAGAAGCTCACACTTGTAACAGAGTCTCAAAGAATTTGAACCAAGTGTCTTAGCCTATTTGTACTGTCATAACAAAATACCTGAGACTGAGTGATTTATAAAAAACATAAATTTACTTGCTTATAGTTCTAGAGACCAGGAAATTCAAGCTCAAGATGCCAAAAGATTTGGTGTCTGTGAGAGCAGTTCTCTGGCGCCTAGCTGCTCAATGTGCTCACATGGCAGAAGGCTGAAAGGCAAAGGGGAAGAGAGCTGTATCCTCACATGGCAGGAGAAAGAGAAAGGAATGAAGCCAGTCCCTCAAGCCCTTTTATAAGGGCTCCAATTCCATCCCAGGAGGCACAGCCCCCATAACTTAATTAGCTCCTAAGGGACCCATCTGTTAATACTATCTTACTGGCCATTAAGTTTCATTATATGAATTTGGGGGCACACACTCATACCAGAGCATCAAGAGATGCATAAACCATAGTTCCACAGTATATTGTTTGAATGGAGAAGCTCCATAAAACTCAGATGGAGTAGCCTATTTCAGCTACATGAATGTCCACTGGTCAACAGGAAAGACTTCTGCAAAGACATGGAGGAATATCAGGGAGATCAGCAAGGAAAAGCAGGACTAAGGAAACATGTCACCCCAGGGTGGAAAAAGAGGGGCCAGCAGCTTGGAGCCTGGAGCCTGTTGGCAGTACCAGCCCCCAAACCACTGTTCCTCATCCCATGAGATGCACATAAATAAGTCTTTTTTTAATAAAGGTCTCTCTAATTGATCCAAAAAAAATAGGCTTATGTTCCTTCCAACCAAAAAACATTAAGACCACCTCTAAGATCTGTTGAAATCTCAAATTGACGTTGTTTGTGCTTACACGCAGGCATATGGAGTTCTAAGGTGATAACAGTGCTCCTAATGTCCTTTTCAATATTTTTCTCAAATTAATTCTACCAGGCATTTGTCTCCCACCCTCACCCTTTCCATTTTCCTTTGGCTCAAATCAACATGTCTTGATGCACCGTGAGCTCTCCTCCTTCCTCATGAGAAGTCTGCCCAGTCCACAACAGGGTTCTCACCACATTGTGTACCTCGATGAGAATCCACTACTAACCATGGATTTTTCCATGGCCTGAGCAGAGGATCTATTTCCCACTGCCTCTTTGCAGCCAGCGTAGTGTTAATGGCCGTGAGCTTCAGATGACATATGATCGTAGGGCTAACTAGACCTAGGAGAACCCGAGTGGGCCAACTGAGCTCAGAGTCAGAGAGTTTCCCATGGGCTCTTTGCTATATTGGTTTGACAGGTCCTAGGACTCAATGAAAGCTGCAATTCTCTGCATTCCATGATCTGCCTTCTCAGGCCCTGGTAGCCACATATCTGAACAGCAGCTAAAAACCAACTATCCAGGGTCCAGATCATTTTATTCCAGCTATAGAGCCTCATCTCCCAGTTTACATATCCTGATCCTAATCTTGATTCAAACTCTGTTCAGTGGATCTGAGCCAGGAGCCCTCGATGAAGTCAGATTTTTGTGTTTTATATTTCCAATTTGCAAATGTAGTGCTATGGTAATACGAGTTCTTTTACTTGGCTAGAAATTCTGCCTTAGCAGCACTTAATTAATGCATTACCTTAGGAGTTTCAAATATTTCTTGGAAGTAGGTGGGAAATTAATATAAAACTAAATAAATAAGCATTTTCTTTATTTAAAGCCTGTATTTTTGACATGAAGCAAATGCTTACCAGAGTAAAATCTCATTTCACTGGTGCCTACGCAGATGAAAATCCTGAAGTAGTCGGGATGTATTTTGGACACTGAGCTTCTAAGGGGAAAAAAATACAAATGAAACAAACAGCACAGCTCCTTCAAGTAGGCTGATGTTCTTGATCCACTTAGTAATGAGTTTATTTTTGAACCTTTAGTGTTTTTTAATTATAAAATCAACAGGCAAACATGATGAAGATTTCCAACTTGATATAAACAACAAACAAAAGTTTCTCTACCCCATCCCCCCATCCCATCACCAAAGATATTAACAGTTTCTTCAGTGGTTTCTAGAATGTTCCATGTATATACAAATATATTGCTATAGTTTTGATTGTAAATGTCCCCCAGTGGTCCATCTGTTAAAAGCTTGGTCCCCAGAGTGGCACTATTGGGAGAGAGTGGACTCTGTAGGAGGTGGAGTCTTATGAGAGGTCTTTAGGTTATTGGGAGTATGTCCTTGATGGAGTAGAAAGACTCTGGCCCTTCTTTTTTTTTTTTTTTTGTCTTCTTGTCCACCGTGATGTGCTGCCTTGCCCAAAGCAATGGGGCCAACCTCGCATGGACTAAACCTCTACAACTATGAGCCAAAATAGACCTTTAGAAGTAGATTATCTTAGATATTTGCTATAGTAACAGAAAGCTAAGACATATCTACACCATAAATTTGGTTAATCTAATCGCACCATTGTAACCTTTGAATTTTGAACACAATGTTATATTAACTCTTTTTTTAAAAAAAAACTTAGGTATATCCTTGATACCATCTACATTCAGCCTCTTTCTTTTAAATTTATAGTCTGATATGGAAAGAATTGGTGTTCAGTCTATAACCCCAAGAATTACAAAATGCTAATTCATCAAACATTCCATTATGTTTAGTATCCTGGAGCAGTTAGCCTTTTCTGCATAGCAAACTACTTCATAACTCAGGAACTTAAAACAAAAACTATTTACTTAGCTCAAGAGTCAGTAGAATAGCAATTTGGGATGAGATTAGCTTGGCAGTTCTACTGATCTCAAGCAAATTTACTTTTTTTTGCGGGGGGGGGGGGGGTACTAGGGATTGAACCCAGGGGCACTTAACCACCAATCCACATTCCCCAGCCTTATTTATGTTTTGTTTTTGCCACAGGGCCTCACTAAGTTGCTTAGGGCCACACTAAGTTGCTGAGGCTGACCTTGAACTTGTCATCCTCCTTCCTCAGCCTCCTGAGTCCCTGGGATTTAAAGGCATGTACCACTGCACCTGACTAAGTTCACTTTTTTGTCTATAATCAACTACCAGGTCATCTGAGGTCACAGGGGTAACCAGGCCATAGATGTCCTATCATCCAGCCAGCTGCCCCAGGACTAATTTACATAGCAGTGACAGAGAAGCCCCCAAGAACATAAGAGGGTGAGTCCCCAGTGCACAAGAACTCTGAAAACTTCTACTTGTATCATGGTTGTCAAGGCCTCATTGTCCAAAGAAAATCTCATGGCTGAGGTCAAATTCAAGGGTAGAGAAGGTCTCTCTGCCTATTGATAGGAGAACTAGAATTTGTGAGCTTTGTGTCAATCTACTACATATATTTGGGACATGGGATGGGAAGGACCTCATTGAAACAGAAATAACAGAAATTCAAATTAACCAAATTCCTACCCTCACCCTAAGCATTTCAAATACTTCAAGATTTGTATGAGAAGTAGGAGAATTCCATCTGTCCTGCACAGATAATCCAGAGTGGCACAAATTTAGGCTCTGAGCTGTGCTCTGGCTTATGCAAACAGTCACGGATGGTATACTCATTAGAAACAGGAAAGGCCAAGGGGAATGAAGGGAAGGGAGGGGCACGGGGATAGGAAAGACAGTAGAAAGAATCGGACAGAACTTTCCTTTGTTCGAATATAAATACACAACCAGTGAAACTCCACATCATGCACAACCCCAAGAATGAGATCCTAATTAGAATAAGTTATCTTCCATGTATGTAGAATATGTCAAAATACGCTCGACTGTCATGTATATCTTTATTTTTTTTTTCTTAGAGAGAGAGAGAGAGAATTTTTTTTTTAATATTTATTTTTTAGTTTTCGGTAGACACAACATCTTTATTTGTATGTGGTGCTGAGGATCGAACCCAGGCCGCACGCATGCTAGGCGAGCGCGCTACCACTTGAGCCACATCCCCAGCCCCAAGTCATGTATATCTTTAAAAAGCAAATAATAAGTTTGAAATGTCTTCTAGCACATTCTTTCTAATGATGCTCACAAAGAAAGGAATGCAATCAACACACAGAAAGTACCTAGAAACAGCACCCCCAGCCACTTTCTTTTAAGGTTTGGTTCTTTGGATGATAGTTGGAAAAAGCATTATGATGATATAATATCTTGAAATAATAAGAGGATTTACCAGGATTTTCTTTCCTACATTTTTCCTCTTGCCTCTACAAGCCTTCGGTGCACGATGTCAGTGGCATCTGTGGTGTGCATGCGTGTGGTGTTCAGCTTAGGACAAAGAAGCCATTTGAGTTTCAACTCAGAGTTTTAGAAAACTGAGAGCACAGGCCAAAGTTTGGAAGTCAGAGCTTTCAATGACAAGCCCTGAGCTCTTGAGAGAACAGAGGTGTGTGCATATCAAGAGAGTAAGAACAGAACAGTAAGAACAGCCACTTGGAACTGCACCCAACAGAGAGCCCCAAAGTAGAACAAGGTTAGGCCAGCTGTTGAGAGAATCAAAGGGAGGAGATTCTAGCTTAGAGACTGGTGGACTCACCACCAGCAGAGGCTTGTAGCTCATCTGCAACTCACTCTGGCTGATCCCTAGGAAGCAGGACAAGAAGGACACTGGGGAAGAGGAAGACGAGGCTGGGCCCAGAGCAGAGAAGCCTTTCAGAGATGCCAGAGGTCCAACCACGACAGTGCCCAAGGGAGAGAGTACATGTTTTGGTAGGGAGTGTCTTGGGGCTAGAAATGAGAATGATCTCAGACAGCCAACCTCTCAGTACTCAGTTTGGCCTAGAGGGACAAGCCAAGAAGACCTGGTGAGATTCCACAACCATTAAGGAACTCACCAGGCGACTGCCTTCACATTGTCCTTGGGGTGCAAAAAGGATCCAGAAGTTTGGGGGCACAGGCAAGGGGGCAGGTGCTGATTACCAGATGCCATGAAGCCCGAACCTTCACTAGCAACCAGGGAAGGTGGGACATAAACCAGCTCATCCCCGAGGTCTCACCCCCTGCCAAAACAATGGTTAGCCCACCAGAGGTTAGAATCGCTGGGAGTTGGGGGTTTAGAACCCTAAACTGATAGAGTCTTTTATAGAATCTCTAAGTGACTCGGTTTATGTGGAGGGCTAGTTCAAGTTTTCTACAATTTCATTTTGTCACCTCAGACTGGAGGTTCAGGGTAACTGTGATTCAACTTCATAGAAATTCAAAATGTTATGAACTTAACTCAGTGATTGTGTAATTTGTACTAAAATACCTTTGTTCATTAATCCCCTCATCTAATGTTAAACTTGGAAGAGGGGCCATTGGCTTATTCCTGAAGGATTAACAGATATTTACCAACTGTTACTGTGATCTAAGCAATGGAAATAAAAGTAATTCTGATTACTAACATGTTGGGCATATTTGGGCCTTGCTTCAAGAAGAAAAGCTCATGTTGAATAGTATCCTTGTACTCCAGGAAGATTCTAGTACATGGTAACTTGAGGTAATGGCCCTCTCAGCAGACCAGGGAGATCAGGTGGCAAAGGCAAAGCAGTAATTCAAGAGAAGTGATCAGTGTCACAAAGCTTCATGTGTCCATAAGTACAGGGTAAGTGGTTTGTTGATGAAGACATACAATCATTCTCAGTCATTCATGTCAGAGTTGCCTTCCCAGCATGCACACGGTTATGAGTCGATGGGTCTCACACCACCATTGGATTTCCTTTGCACATCATGGCCAGATTTGCCTGTCATTATTATCCGGGGCCATTGCCACATTGTGCCCTCCCCACTTCAGAAACCACCTATGGATCTCCATGGCCCGCCACCATAGTCCTTGCTACTTAACAAAACCTAAGTAGATAAAACAGATAAATAAGGAAGCCATGAGTAGCTTCCAATGTTACTCAGGATCAAAGGTCTGCATCCAGTTGACTAGGAATGAAGTTTCTGAAGATCAATGCTCACTGGAAAAATTCTAAAATCTGTATCCTTGTGTCCAAGATGCCTCAGAGCATGAGCTCAACTTCCCTTTCTGGCCTCTGACCTCCCATGGCCCATCTTCAATGGTTATTGTGAGTCTTCTTGTTCCTGTCTGAAGACTCGGGGCCCATCTATACAGCCATACTCATCCCCATCTTGAGATCTCTTTTGTTCTGTCCCATGAGGCTAGAATGGCACCATCTCCATGTCTTCTCAAAACCCCATCTTTGCTTTATGGAAGTGTAACAGGCATTCCACGAAGTCTCTTCACATCCCTGGGGACAAGATGGAAAAAGAAGCTGGATAATGATCCAATTCGATGAATTTCTAATGTTTAATATGCCAAACCCAAGGAAAGCAGAATAATGGAGCCCTGACAACCCAGAGGACAATCTCTGACAGTGGGACATAAGGCTCTATTTATCTTCATTAAGTCAATTCAACATTTTTATCACTGACACCAATAAGAACCCTGGTGACATCATGATGAAAATTGTCGCGACCCCTCGCCGGCAAGGGAAACACGACACAGGATTCTTCTTTCAACAGTTTATTCAGGCCTTGAGTCATGTATCATCTTCTAGCGCCCGCGCCCGACACACCCAAGCACAGCTTAATAAAGCCCCCCGCATCCCAATCCCAAGCTGCCACGTGGATCTCTCTCATAGAGTGGTAAGGGATTGCGCGCCAACTCTCCATAAAAGGAGTTGTTTATCACAGGCCACAGTGGAAGCCGGCGCCATCTTCTAATGGCGGCCACGGTTTATAAGAATGGCTTACCACAGAAAATTGTAGCTCATATGAGACATCAAAGAATAAAGGGTACAGATTCCATCATGCTTAAATATTTTGGGGTCCTGATTCCATCAAGACAGAATTGAATAGGAATAAATATCATGTCCAGCATTTGGCTCTAAGAGGTCAATGGCACAGGTCCAGGGATTGGCAAGCATATATTTTAAAAAATCTTTCTATTTCTACTTCACAGTAAGTTCACTGGAAGCCACAAGTCTTGCTACCTAAAAGGCTCATTAAATCTTAGTGGAATTAATAGAAGCATTGTGTCCAGAAAAACAGAGGGAACAGTGTAGCTCGCCTTTGATCTGATTAGATCAAATCTATGGCAGACTGTATTAGTGGCCCTGTTAATGCAGCCCTCCCTGGCCCGTGTCTTTTGCCATGATACTTTAAACATTCTCCCATGAGAGAGTCAGAGTTCCTTCCACCCGTGACTTTTGTTAGCAGGCTTGACATGATCAGAGGTTAGAAAAACACTTGGACAATAGGACTTGTTCTCTTCTGCATCTGCCATTTTCAGGAGAACATTCTGAGGCTAGCCTATTGGTCCCCACAGGAGATGAAAGACACATAATGCAGACTGAATAGCCCCAGGCCAGCCCAGCCTACATTGACTGACCCCAGAAATGTAAGGGAGTCTAGTCAAGATCAGCAGAATGGCCAGCCAAGCTCAGCCTGGATGAGCTGACTCCAGTTGACCCAGAGCCTCTTAAGAGAAAAAAAAAAATACCTTAGAGGACATCTCTACCACTGAGTGTCTTCCATGAACAAACCCACACAGGGGAGTTGGTCCTCTCGACTTGAAATATCTCTAGCAAAGAGCTCAGAACTTCTGAAAATTTATTCCAATGTCACACAGCTCTAAAGGTGAGATTCACCTTTGTGAATGCTCTCAGTAGGTTTTAGGACTCCAAGTGTTAGGAAGAGGAAGTGGGTCTTGGTCTGTTTGTGCTCCTGTAACAAAATACCAGAGACTGAATAATTTATAAGCAATAAAAATTTATTGCTTACAGGCTGGGAAGTCCAAGGTCAAGGCACCAGCATTTGCTCTCTGGCGAGGGCCTTCTTGCTACAGTCTTACATGGCAAAAGAACGGAATCAGACCAACTGATCCTGGGATTTTTATCATTGGTTGTTACGCAGCATGAGCTAACTGAAATAAGAACTCAGTACAGTTTTGAAAGTCACAGCTCTTAGGGACATCAAGAAACTGGAAATCACCCAAAGGAGGGATTGGAAACCATGAAGGGCCACAAGGCCACAGGATATAAGTAACAGTGGATGGCACTGTTCCCATTTATGCTGATAAATGGGAGAGACCCATAGTGAGCATGAACATGTTCCAGAAATGTACAAAACTGACATGTGAAAGAGGGTCAGCTTCTGCTATGGTCCAAATGTGTTCCCCCAGAATTCATGGGTTGAAACTCAATGACCAATGTGATAGTATTAAGAAGTGAAGCCCATCAAACTGTAAAATGCTGGCAGTGACAGACGACTTTATTCTTTGCTTCTTGTGTTTTTCCATTTCCTATAATACACATGTTAACTTTTAAAAAATAAAATTTTTTTAAAAAGAGGTGAGGCCCTTAGAAGATTATTAAATCATAAACATGGAGCTCTCCTGGGTAGGGGCACAGCCCTTATGAAAGGGCATGAGGGAGTCAATTGGTTTGATTCTGTTCTTCTGCCATGTGAGAATGCAGCAAGAAAGCCTTCACCGGGCAACACATGCTGGTGCCTTGACCTTGGACTTCCCAGCCTCCAGAACTGTAAGTGATGAATTTCTATTGTGTATAAATCACTCCATCTCTGGTATTTTGTTACAGGACCACAAACGGACCAAGACCCACTTCCTCTTCCTAACACTTGGAGTCCTAAAACCTACTGAGAGCACTCTCAAAGGTGAATCTCACCTTTAGAGCTGAGATTGGAATGAATTTTCCCAGAAGTTGTGAGCTCTTTGCTAGAGATATTCAAGTCGAGAGGACCAACTCCCCTGTGTGGGTTTGTTTGTGGAGGACACTCAATGGTAGACATGTCCTCTATGGCTCCTTCTGACCTTAAAATACTTTGTGAGAGCCCCATTTGCCCCACAAAACACTTATGTCACTGCTGTCTTCCAAAAGGATTTCTTCCCCCTTCACTGTGCCTGCTGGTCCCTGACCTCTGTTTTTCCGTCAGTAATGAAGATAGAACCCAGGTCTCGTACTCACCAGGCAAGCGCTCTACCACAGAACCACATCCCCAGCCCTAAGAATGACTTTCTACTCAGGCGCGGTGGCACAGTCCTGTAATCCCAGAGGCTCAGGAGGCTGAGACAGGAGGATCATGAGTTCAAAGCCAGCCTCAGCAAGAGCAAGGCCCTAAGCAACTCAGTGAGACCCTGTAAATAGGGCTGGGGATGGGACTCAGTGGTTGAGTTCAATCCCTGGTATCCCCCCCAAAAAAAAGAATGACTTTCTAATATCAGGAATTTACAACTTAGCATGAATTGAAGTCTCAATCCTACCCCATCTGCCAGAGTGCTCACATTGGAAGCACTGTCTGTCACCCTGGAATGAAGCACTGTGACTCTCACGTCTTGGGCAAGCAGTTGACAATAGCCTCTTGCTTTTCCTTTGGGAGCTAGGCTCACTTGGGTCTCTCCAGCTCCTGTCTTTCCTTTCATAAATAAGGATTTAAATAGAGTGGGACATTCTGGGTGTGACTTAGTGCCTCCGACACCAGCCCAGACAGCTGAAAACAGAAATATTAGTCAACAATCCGATATTTCCATGTAATCCTACCTATTTAGCAGGGGGGTGGAAATAGTCTTCAGCCTGGGTCTTTTAAAAGGTCATTTAAAAAAAAAAATGCACTAACAGTGGGAAAAGTCAGGGGAGAGAGACAGACATTGTGCCCCAAATTAGCAGCACGGTTCCTGTCAAGCGTGTTGCTGGGAGAAGCAGAGCCCAGTGGTCACGACAAGCATGTGGCCCTGGCTTGTCAGAGCTATTGATTGACTGCTCACAATATTGCAGGTGATTTAAAGAGTTCCCCGCCACCTTGTTTGTTTAATGTCACCTCCATATGAGAATGTCAGCCTCTGACATGTTTGACTTCTCCACAGGACAAATGCCAAGGCACGTGCGGTTGTCCCACCAACACAGATTGCTCCTAACCCTCCATAACAACAATGAAGGGAACACTGTCTAAATGCTTAATTTCAAAGAAGCGGCTAATTTGTGCTACTCTCCCGATCGGTGGCCTACCATGACTCTGGCATGGGACCAAGAAAGCTCATCCTGTTCATTTTTCTTCTCCATCCTTATAAAATCCTGCAAATCCGTGCCACACATAGTGGAGCTGCTGCTTCCCCAGCAAGCCAGCCAGCCTGAGGTTGGAGGGGGCAGGGCTCGTGCTCCGAGAGGGAGCCGAGACTGTCTGGGGCCAGAGGCCAAACTTGGCCAGCTCAAGACAAACACAGACTGCAGATAAAAAGAGGAGACGAGGAAGCCCAGCCAGAGATGGCAGAAACAGCAGAGATGGAAAATAAACAGCACAGAGGACCAGGGCTGCGGAGTGCG
>NW_026000249.1:27326749-27341812 GCF_001458135.2 Marmota marmota marmota
AGGGGGGGAGCAGAGAAGCTGTGTTAGGAGAACCAGGGGACAGCAGGGCAGGGAAGAGTCTGGTAGACAAAAAAGGGCCAGAGGGAAGAAAAGAGGGGAAGAATATGAAGGAGAAAACAGAGCCAGGAAGAAGAAAAGAAAAGGACAGTGAGGTCAGGAGGGACACCTGGTCAACAAAAAGGGACAGCACAGGCATTTGGTGCCTGCTGTGGTTTGAATGTCCCCTCCAATATTGACATTGGAATTCAACTGCTATAGTTTTAGTACCAAAAGATGGGACCTTTAAGAACTGAGCAAGCCCTGAGACCTCCTCCCTCATAAATGGATCCATGGTTTCATTGTGGGAGTGGGTTCGTGAACTTGAGGCTGAGCTCATTGTAAAAGAATGCATTTGGCCCAATTTCCTTGTTCTGTCTGGTGTGCTCACTTGCTGTTCCACCACATTATGTATGACACGGCACAAAAACCCTCACCAATGGTAGCACCATGCTTTGGGACTTCCCAGCCTCCAGAACAGTGAGCCACATAAACTTCTATTCTTTATAAATTACCCAGTCCAGCCAGAGCCAGTGGCACATGCCTGTAATCCCAGCATCTTGGGAGGATGAGGCGGGAAGATCATGAGTTCAAAGCCAGCCTCAGCAATTTAATGAGACCCTAAACAACTTAGCGAGATCCTGTCTCTAAACAAAATATAAAAAGGGCTGGGGATGTGGCTCAGTGGATAAGGGGCCCTGGGTTTAATCCCTGATACCAAAAAATTAAATTAAATAGATTACCTAGTCTGTGATGTTTTGTTATAGCAGCAGAAAAGTGACTAAGACAGTACCCAGCCATAGACATGACTGGGTTTTTTTGATGCACAGAAACAAAACCTCCAACATAGTCTGGTATGTTGTCAGAACATCATAAATTATTGGCCCTTCTAGAGTAGAGGTAAGAAGAATTTAGGTTCAGATTTAAATCAAGATATTTTCAGTCCCTGTTGTAAAACAAAACAAAAGAAGGTCTTCACATGTGGGTAGACCAGTGGTTCTCAAATTGGGGATAGGGAACAGATTTTGTTCCCCAGAGGACATTTGATAATATCTAGAGACATTTTTTGCTTGTAACTGGGGAGGAGAGTAGCTAGGAGGTAGAGGCCAGGATAGAATTAAATAATCTATGATGCATAGGTCAGAAAACCACAACCAACAATTATTTGACCCAAAATGGCAACAGTGAGTTGAGAATGGATAAGCTGCCAATAGTCACGACCCCTGGATCTAGTTAGAAAGGCAGATTCTTGGGCCCAGACCAGACCTGTATCAGAAACTCTGGGGTACAGCCCAGCATCTTATTTTAACCAAAGCTTGATCTAGACCTGCATGGTCCAGTACAGTAGCCATTAATATGTAGCTATTTAAACTGATTTTTTAAAATTATATTAAAAATTCAGTTCCACAGTCACACTAGGTGATTTTGAATACTCAGTAGCTACATAGGACCAGTAAAAATTATATGGGACAGCATACGAAGCATTTCTATCACCATAAAAAGTTCCAGAGTTTTGTTTACCAAGCCATTGCCATGAACAGAGAGAGCCAACAAACATATAGGCCAAAGAAGTAAGCTTCCTACCAGAACCACCCCAACCTGGAAGCATGCTGAGCTGAGCCGTGGAAAAAAATAGGACCACATGGTACATCTGAAAGGGTCCTGGTCTGAGATCAGGAGGACAACATTGGAATTTTGGCATCAGATTCATGAATGTGTGGCACAAACATGTAGCACTATCAGGTGATGATTTGGGACATGTTGCCAGGATTTCTATTCTTTTATACCATAGACTCCTCTGATCATCTGGTGAGGCCCAGCCTCTTAGTCTGCTTTCTGTTGCTATTACAGAATACCCGAGAATGGATGATTTATAAAGGAAAGAGGTCTATTTTGGTTCATGTTTCTGGAGGCTAGGAAGCCCAAAGTCAGCATCAGTGAAAGGGTCACAACAAGGTGGAAGCTGAATGAGCAAGTGATCCTGTGCAGAAGGGACAAAATACAAGGGGCATCCTCTCTTGGTGACAATTCACTCTCATAAGAAAGGCATTAATTCCTCTTAGCAAACTAAACACCTCACAAAGCCCCCCCCGAACACCACCACAATGCCAATCAAATTTCTTTTTTTTTAAATTTTTCTATTGGTGCATTATAATTATACATATTAGCAGGTTTTGTTGTTACACATTCATACATGCACACAGACAATCAAATTTCAACCTCAATTTCGGAGGGAACAAACCATATTCAAACCCATGAGCTGCTTCTCAGAGGTTTATAAATGCACAAACAAAATAAAATTACCAGGAAAACCAATTACATTGAAATGTAGTTATTAAAGTAAAAAAAAAACATAGTTGTGATATTATAATATATATGTTTCCTTATTAACACAGTAATTAATAAGATAGAGTGGCAGGTCTAATAACCACTGTAATTTCAAAGAAGTGATAAGTGAAAATGATATTTTGAGATCTGCATAACCACAGTAATATGATAGGAAATAGCTGTGATTTCTATTGGAGCTGAGGTCTCCGGGACTGCAAACACTGCCTTAGTTTGTTGCCTACCGTTCATAATTGAAGGAAATGCTAAATCTCATTAGAAAGTTAGTGGAACATAGTTCTTTTTTTTTTTTTTTTTTTTAAACCAGCCAAGTTCACAGCCAGATGCATTTGGAACCACTGGTGAAATGACTCCACCGATGACCAAGGGCCTCAAGTCCTTCAAGAGAGTCCAGGAAACATAATAGGGGCCCTTCTCCCTCCAGCAGAGAGCTCTAGAGGAAACACCAACTTGGGGACAAAGAATTTCAGGGCATTTTCAAGACCTGAGGTCCTAGCTTTTACACCAAGATCACAAGGACACCATTTCCACACCAGACCCCGCCTTCTCGTCCCTTCCCCACCCCACCCCACCCCACCCCACCCCAGAAAATTCCCAGGAAAGTTCTGAGGCGGCAGGCCCAGCGTGGCCCACCTCCCTTGGTCATTCACACGGAGGTCTGGCAGGCCCCAGGAGGGAGGTGACAAAATCAAAAATAGTCTCTCCTCCAAGGAAAAAAACTTAAAAATAGATTCCAACCCACATGAAAATTTGGGTGGAAAGAAAGGAAAGGAAAACAAAATGAATCATCTTTATGTGTTTTGCTGAGCGGGAGCCCGTTGCCATGGCTACGGGGCCCTGTGTGCAGGCCTGGTCTTTTCCAGCAAGTTCAAGGCCCGCCAAGGAGCCAAAGGGGGCGGTCCCATCTCCAATATGTTATAGCCATCGGATGGATCTGCGATCTCCCAATGCCGACGCTGCCACCGAGCAGGTCGTATTAATGACTGTCACAGTTAATTTAGTGTTTCTTTCCATTGTGATCTGTCTATCGCTGTAATTGAGCAAACGAGAGAACTTGTCTGTGTCTCCTGGGAGTTTAGGGAAATCTTGCCTGGTTTTGCAATTAGACAGTCGGGGAGGTTATGAGAACTTGTGGAGGAACCGGGTCTTAAATCACAGAGAAGGAAAGCAAGCCAGCTTCCAGCCAGCATCCACCAGCTGCCGACCGCCTTTCTGGTGGGCTTGCTGTACCCATGAAGGTCCCCTAAAAGGCAAAGAAAGATAAGAGCATCAGCAAGACCCCATGACCCTGGTGGCTGTGAAACAAGCCAGGGGCATGTCCAGATTCTGCTGGCAGGTGATTTGCTTGGAAGACAGACAGTCCCCCAGATGAGGAAGGACTGAGCTCATGGGTCCCCTTCTCAGAAGGAGTCTGGGCCTCTCCCTATACTGAAGAAGACAGAGCTCAGGGCTTCGGTGAAGCCTCCCGTCTCACTCACATAGACTTTTCTAAAACAAAAATGCACTGCCTTTTACAAAAAATCCAATGCACCGAAAATTCCAACTTACAAAATAAATATACTGGAAAGAAGGGGAGAAGAGACTCACATTCTAGAGAATTCTTCACTTTAAAATAATTGGCCTGGTAATAGTCCACATGGCAAAGTAAAGAAACAGTCACCAAAGGCAGTATCTGATCTTGAACTAGCTATCATACCATGGTGGATAAAATGCTACTGAAAATATCATTGGGGCATTGGACAAAATTGGAATATGAATGAGAGATCAAAATAAAACATTGAATTGATGATGAAAGTTTGCCAAAGTTGATAGCTACTGTTGTTAACTGTACGCTGATTATATAAGATGATATTCTTAGGGAATACTGAAGTATTTAAGAATAAAGGGTCAGCAAAAAAAAACAAAGGCCAAATGTTTTCTCTGATAAGCGGATGCTGATCCTTAATGGGAGGGGAGAGGGACAGAGGAACTTTGGATTGGGCAGAGGGGAGTGAGGGGAGAGGAGGGGCCCAGGGGGTGGGAAAGATGGTGGAATGAGACGGACATTATTACCCTATGTACATGTATGATTGCACGAATGGTGTGACTCTGCATTATGTATAACCAGAGAAATGAAAAGTCATGCTCCATTTGTGTAAAAAATTAATAATAATAAATAAAAATCTTAAAAAGAATAAAGGGTCATGATATATACAACTGCTAAGATCTGAATGTGCCCCCCCCCCAAAATTAATATATTGAAATCCTACTTCTTGATGTGATGTTATGAGGGGGCAGAATATGATGAGGTCATGAAGGCCGACCTTTCATAAATGGGATTAGTGCCCTTACAAAGAGACTCCAGAGGGATAGCCTCGTCCTTGTGCCATGCAGGGACACAGCTGGAAGGTCTAACTGTAAACTAAAAGGCAGGTCCTCACCAGACACCAAATCTGTTTGGTGTTTGAGTCAGCTTTTTGGCTGCTGTGACTAAAAGGACCCAACCAGAACAACTGTAGAGGAGGAAAAGTTTATTTGGGGGCTCACAGTTTCAGAAGTGTCAATCCATAGACAGCAGGATCCATTCTTGGGGCTGGGGGTGAGGCAGGACATCATGGAGGAAGAGTGTGGCGGAGGGAAGCAGCTCACATGGTGATCAGACAGCAGAGACTCCACTCTCCAGGTACAAAATACAGACCCCAAAGCCACGCCCCCAGTGCCCACCTGCCTCCAGTTACCACTCAGTGAATCCCATTAGGGATTAATTCACTGATTGGGGTAAGGCTTTCACAACCCAATCATTTCCCTTCTGTACCCTCTTGCATTGCCTCACATGTGAGCTTTTGGGGAACACCTCACATCCCAACCATAACACTTATCTTGGACTTCCCAGCCTCTAGAGATGGAGAAATAAATTTCTCTTGTTTTTAGCCTCCCAATTAATGATATTTTGTTATAGCAGCCCAATAGAACTAAGATGGGAAGGTAACCTCAAACAGCATAGAAAAAAATGATAGACAGTTGTCCATTGGTATCTGGGGGGTTGGTTCCAAGACTCCTCTGAGACACCAAAATCTGAAAATGCTCAAGTCCTTTGTATAAAATGTCATAGGATTTGCATAGAGCCCATGCAGTGCCTCCCGTATACTACAAATCATCTCTAGATGAGTTGTAATACCTAATATAATGTAAATGCTATGTAAATAGTTGCTATACTGTTTTTGTTTAAGGAATAATGACAAGAAAAAAAGTCTGTACATGTTCAATTCAAATGTAACCATCCTAGGTCTAACTACATTTTCAAGCCACAGTTGGTTGAATCTTACATACAGAACCCACGGATAGGAAAGGCTGGAGATGTGTGTATTTACATATGTGTGTGTGTAGATAGATAGATAAAGAGAGTTGGCACATAAATGATAGAGCAAATGGAATATAATACAAAATGTTAAAAATACAGGAATATGGGTAAAGGGTAGTTGGCTGTTCTCTGTCTTGCAACATTTCTATAAGTTTGAAATTCTTTCCAAATAAAACTTTTCTGAAAATTGGCTTTGATTTTCTTTTAAATAGTCACTATCCCACTGCTTTGAAGCATCATTTAACTCTGCAAAATTCAATTTACGCTCAACTTTTCAGGGACAATTCTGGTACTTGAGATTCAAGTACATATAGAATTAGTCCTTGTCTCTTACACATGTAGCAAATACATTGTAGACCAGCACTGTGTGATAGAAAAGTCAGGTCTCTGCACTGTCCAGTACAGGGCCAGTAGCCAGACGTGCTTGTTGAGCATTTGAAATGAGATTCATCCTAATGCAGAATTGCTGTGACTGAAAAATACACTCCAGATTCTAAGACTGAGTATTGTTTCGGTCAGCTTTTTTTCCCACTCTGACCACAAGACCTGACAAGAACAATTAGAGGAGAAGTTTATTTGAGGCTCATGGTTTCAGAGGTCTCCGTCCATAGATGGCCGACTCCATTGATATGGGCCTGAGGTAGGGCAGGACATCATGAAGGGAAGGTGTGGTGCAAGAAAGCAGCCGGAATCAGGGAGCAGAGAGGAACTGAACTCAGCTCACAAAATATATACCGTAAAGGCATGACCCCAGGGACCCATCTCCTCAAGTCATCCTCTCCCTGCCTACAATCACCACACAGTTCATTCAAGTGGATTAATTCACTGATTATGTTAAGGCTCTGGTCACCAATCACTTCACCTCTCAACCTTCTTGCATTGTCTCATACATGAGCTTTTAGGGGACACCTCATATCTAAACGATCACAGGAATGAAAAAAGAATAGGAAATATCTGGAATATATTGGATTAAACATAGTAATAAATAAAATTAACTTCACCTGTTTCTTTTTACTTTTTTCAGGTGGCTCCAATAAATTTTTAAATTAGTTACATGACTCACATATGTGGATGACTTTATATTTCTATTGGATGGAATTGATCTAGAAAGTCCTGGAAGATAGGCTCATTCTGACTTGGCCTCTCCTAGACTAGCACCTGTGGCATGGTGAGTCGTCTGGGAGAATAATGGCTGATGTGGGGTCTCCAGGGAGCTGACTCCTTCAGAGCCTGAGAATTGCACCTCTAGGGAAGAGAAAGATCATGTAGAGGAGTGTTCTAAATAGAGGCAGCATTTTATAGAGGAGATGTTTTATTCAAAGCTCACTGTACAGTGGAGTAGTATCAGGGTGATTGTTCAAGTTTCTCACCCTACTGGTGAGAATTGGTGACCAACAGCTCTCAACTGGGGCTGAATACAGGACATCACCAAGGACAGCCCCAGTGTGTGACCAACTGTCTTTAACAATGCCCACATCATTGGTCTCGTGTGTGTGTGTGTGTGTGTGTGTGTGTGTGTTAGAGACAGAGAATTTTTTAATATTTATTTTTTAGTTTTTGGTGGGCCCAACATCTGTATTTTATTTTTATATGGTGCTGAGGATGGTATCTAGGTCCCATGACTGTTCAGCAGAAATGTCACTATGTGACTTCCAAGTCTGGGCCATCAAAAAGATACAGCTTCCACCTCTCTCTGGGCACATGTACCGTGGGAACCCAGTCACCATGCCCTGAGGAAGCCCAGATTACATGAAGAGGCATAGCCAATGAAGTCTCAGCGGATGACCAGCTTCAACTGGCAGACACAAGAATGGCCAAGTTTCCTGATGGTTCCAGCCCCCAGCCTTTGAGTCTTCCAGCTGAGACCCCAGACATCCTGGAACAGAGACAAGCCATGTCTACTGTATTCCAACCGAAATCCTGACCCACAGAATCTGTGAGCATTCAATAAATGGTTTCAGGCCACTAAGTTTGAAGGTAATTTGTTTTGCAGCTCTAATACCTGGAACACCCAGAGTGTGGCCACACACATCTGAGCTTTACTAAAAGAGGGCAGCAGCTGCAATGCATGCTGGGGCACAGGGTTGGGGCCCAAGCCACCCGTCTCTAGCACACCGTGGTACACATACCAGCTGGTATTCCACTGTGAGTTTAGCATTAGCAGCTGGTGGATAGTTCTCAATTGGGTTTTCTAGAATCATCAGTGGCTTAGACAATTTTTTAGAAGAAAGAATCAAATAAAATGCAGAGCAGATTTAAAACACTACCTTTGACATTAAATAGGTGTTAAACTATGTGTCATCTCTATTGGCTTTCAGCTCTAGAGAGCTTCAATCATGACAATCAGGAATATAATGGCTTGATTTATTGTTACTCTCCCTCACAATCATATTTATTTCATTGAATGCACCCTAGCAGGCTGGCTAAGGTAAAAGGTCGTGGAGAATGTTCTGCCAGGAAAAAAAAAAAGGAAGGAAGGAAGGACGGACACAGGCCAACATAATCTATTCAACGAGTGCCATAAAGGAAAAGTGACTTGAGAAATAAGGTGGCTCTTGGCAACCTAGGAGGTGAGATCAGTTTTTAAAAACATAGAAGAAACCAAACACTGAATGACAGAAGCGGTCAGATAGTGTGCTCTAACGAACCGGTTGCTACAATCTCCTGACCCAGTTTGCATTGGCTAAAATGCCTAACAATGTCCCAAGTAAGTAAAATGCCTAACAATGTCCCAGTGTTGTCAGACTTGCCAGCATGGGTCATGTGACAGAGGAGTAACAGGAGCTTGCCCGTGTGCTGTCACCCACACACTCCAGTCCCTACCCTGCATGAGAAGAATGCACCCCCTTTGCCCAGACACAGTGCCCTGGCATCAGCCTACTGACGTGAGTCACAGGATTAAAGTGGGGACAGAAGGACTCCTCCTGGAGAAGGGCAAATCTGGAAAGATGGAGCAGAAAGCCTGAAGTGAACAACCTCTGGAGTTGGGGGATGAGGACATGCCAGGAACTCATGTGGATGTTCCCCTGACCCTGAGCATCATTTTCTTTAATCCTTTCGACAAGCATATGAAGGAGATCTTTGTAATCCCCAGATTACAGGGGAGAAAATGGAAGCTCTAGGTTTAATTTCCCCAGACCACAAAAATTAGAGTCACATTCAGATATCAATATCTAATTTTTTGAGCCCCTCCTTACCGTGATCCCAGGAGGTATTCCCACCAACTTAACTTGTATTACATGGATATTATTACACATGATGTACAGTTAAGAGTGAAGCTCAAAGACACACACCTGTCATCCCAGTGGCTCGGGAGGCTGAGGCAGGAGGATCGTGAGTTCCAAGCCAGCCTCAGCAACTTATTGAGGCCCTAAGCAACTCAGGGAGACCTTGTCTCTAAACAAAATATTAAAAAGGGCTGGGGATGTGGCTCAGTGGTTAAATGCCCCTGGGTTCAATCCCCAGTACCAAAAAAATAAAAATAAAAAGTGAAGCTAAGACAGATAACAGAGCCAAAGTCGTAAAGCCACCCCCGTACCCCCCCCCAATGTTCCTGGGTTATTATTCAGCAATGCTACAACCAGGCTGCTTGCTACCAGGGTAGCTGGTAGCTGGACGGAGCACTGCATAGGGCGAGGTACCTGGGTGGGGAGGGCGTCCTGATGGGTATAGTGCAGAGTGTCCCCTGAGACCCGCACACTGAGAAACCAAGCCAAAACTGCAAAGCAGCAGCGTCTGTGCGGATGGCGGGCCCAGGGATTCACAGCCTAATGAACTAGATCATGGAAGCTCATTTGCGTGTTTGATAGCTCCTGCCGTTCACTCAGGTTCACTTAGGGCGAAAGAGAAGGAAGCTAAGAGGGGATTCATTTTTTGAGCTTTCAAAACATAGGAAGATGGATGGGGAGAGAGATCCCAGGAGACCGCCCTGGGAGGCAGGCGTGGCCCAGTAAGGCCGAGGGAGTCCTGAGGCCTGGGTGGATGTCCTAAGCGAGCACTGGCTGGCAGAGCCACCTGCTAGAGGCAGACCTTTTTGTCAACCATCCTAAAATTAATTTAGTAAGGAAGTCGCTCTGCACAGCCTTGGTCTCCCAGCAGCCGAATGCTACAGGGACAGTGGCCACAGGACCCCACAGGACAGGGCTTCTCAAAGACTGGGGGCAAAGGACTAGCTGTTTCTTCTTTTTGTTGTTGTTGTTGTTTGTTTGTTTGTTTTCCCAATCTGTCATGGACAAATCTTTGGTAAAATACAAAAAAAATGAATTGCCAGGGGAAAAAATTCAATTTTAAAAAGCTCAAAGTTTTAATAGTCTTTAGATTCAACAGACGTAAAATTACTCTGACATAGTGTTATAGAAGTTTCTAAATGCTCATTTTCAGTTTCTGGACTATCTTGTCACTTATGGGTAACGAATTGTTGCTGAGCCAGGGCTGGTCTATGGAACACTCTGAGTAGTGCTGCCCCAGAGGACTCCGGGATGGTTGGATGGAGACTTCCAGCCCCAGCTAGTTATCCGGCTCAGGTGAGGACAGACACACTTGCTGAGCTAAAGATGAAGCTCGGCAGTAGAGTGCTTGCTGCTTAGCATGTGTGAGGCCCTGGGTGACATCCCCAGCACCATACCCACACACAGAAAAAGAGCCATCCTTGAAAAGATCTCTGGGCAAAGGGGTTGGCAGGACAAGAAAGTGTGGCATCCCTTTATTGAATGAGACATCCTTAAATATCGGTGCTAGTTGCACTGGTACATTTGGTCTCGGGGTAAGAATAAGACATCCATGTCATCCTTAGGGGCTCCTCTTCTCCATGACTGCTGGCAGCCTCCATGAGCACCCCTCAGATTCCCCCAATACTCTTACCTGCCCTCCTTCCTCCCCATTTTTCCATAAGGAATGGAGTCCCAGTCCCTCCCAAAGAAGAGAATTGCACAAGATGTCCAAGGTAGAGAAGCTCCTCTTGTAGCAACAGGAATCAAGAGATCCTGCTTAGATATTCCCTCCCACCCCCTAGCAAATCGTGCCTTCTAGAATTGAGAGGGCATTTGGAGCCATCAGGGTCTGGACCTCGCAGACAAGACTCCTGCATCCCGCCATGTCAGCCGGTTGTCCTCACCGTGATGGGAAGGGAAGGGCTTTGCAACTGTTTCCCAACCAGGCCAACCACAAGCCCGCGCCACCAAGACCAGTCTCCTGGCCCAGCAGCCGCCAGCAACAGAAAATTCTGCTATGATCAGCTCCATCTCTGCCAGCAGATGTCACTACAGCCTGACCTCAGGCTACTGAAAATGAGTCCCTAATTTTGGTTCTGAAGCTCTAGAACAGTGGACAAAAGGCACCCAGAGGTCACCCTCCTTGGATTCTTTTTCTTTTTTTTTTTTTTTTCTTATGTGGCAAGCTTGCTGATTGCTAGAAAGATAACTTTGTTTGCCTCTGTGTTACCATCTGTAAAATGGACACTTCCCCCACATTCCCTGCCTTCCCTGCAGGGATGCTGTGGAATTCCGAAATGGTTGCGACATTCCAGAACTCATTGGTTCCCCACCTCACAGGACCTTAGTCATTTCCTCAAACAGAGGGTAAAACTCAGCACCCCAATGATAACTGACTCAGTTTGCATTTGCCTTAACAGGTATCCAGAACCACCTCCACCTATTCCCGTTTCCATAGTAACAGAAGGGTCCAAAAAAAAAAAAAAAAGAAGAAGAAGAAAATAAGAAAAGCTCGAACAAAATAAGACACCTAAGAGGCATAAACAAAATATGTGATGGTGTGGGAGGCTGTAAAGTTTTTATCGCCACCTGTTTGGGAAGACCTGCATAATTCAATCATGCTCCTGGCATTTGTGAGGGAAGCAATCACCCCAAAGTTGTGGCAATAAAGCCTTTATAGCCCCCCATGCTGGCCCGCCCGCTTTCTAGGTACAAAGCCCCAGTTTGATAAACTTCCGCTTCTCATATTTGCATAATGGAAATGGACGAGATTTGAAACCCAGGCTGTTGGCAGGTCCCCTGGGACTGAATCACAGCGCGCCTGGGCGGAGGTGGCTGCGAGAGGCACCAAACCCAGACATCAGGGCTGGGCAGGGGTGCAGGGAAAGCAGGGAAAGATTCTTCCTGTCCCCTCAGCCCTGGGGCCTGGCTGGGCCTGGTTCTAGTTGAAGGTCATATTACTTCAGGGGTCCAAGAACTTTAAGAATCTAACATCACAGTGTCCTGGTGGTGAGCACTCTGGAAGACACAGCTGTCCAGGGCAAGTTTGGTGCAGAAAGGGTGGTTGTGCCCCTAGACACATCTGATGTCCCTCTTTATAAGGACCCCACCCCCCACCCCATCACCCTTCCATTTCCTGGTACCTTCCCCCTCCATCTACCATACATCCCTCACCACTCCCACAATCTTTTCTAGAGGGTACCTACTGGGGCCAGGCAGGGTAGCAGTGGCTGTTCTTGGTGACTCACCTTCAGCAGATTACTGCAGCCCTGCCTGCGCTCAGTGGTAAAAGTTTGAACGTGTCTGCAGAGCTTAATCAAATGCTAATTCCGTGTGGTGAAAGAATTTGCTGGAATCTGCAAGGGAGCTCCTGGCAGCAAGAAAATGCGTTGATTCCCTCCCAAATCTGCTTTGCCCAAGCCGGGTGCGATTTAGACCGTAAAGCTGCATTAAATGACAAAGTGCTCTGTGGATCACACAGCCATCCTTTGTGTCGTTAATGAAGGGAAAAACAGGGCTTTATTCTGAAGCTTTGTGTATAATCAGATGCCATGTTGTAAAGCTCTGGAAAACACACCAGAAATCATAATTGGGAGGAAATAAAAGGGTTAGTCCAAAGCAGCATATGATTTAAATAAGAAGGAAAAAGAAACTGCCCCCAAGATTTGTGCGTTTCAAGAATCAACTTTTAATTCATTCGCAGGGAGATTACAGAAGGGGAGGAGCAGCCTTTAAAGTAGTATGAAAAGCTAGTTTAGATGTAAATGAGAGATAATGGGCTTTCACCAGGAAATAAGCTAGGGAGCCAAGTTGGTGCCCAGGGCGGGGGAAGCCGAGTGGGACATCTAGGCCTGCAGGGCTCTGAAGGCCTCTGGATCTAAATACTGCAGAGAACTAGGGTCTGCAGCCTGGAGGAATGGAGAGCAGAGGTTCGAAGTACAAGGTCTATCAACCAGTAGCCAAGGAAGAAAGAAAGGCCCCGGTTGCCTGTGGTGGTCCTCAATAATCATGGGGCCTGGCTGGGTTGGGGTAGAGTGGGGAGCTTGATTGTCCCTTTTAACATGGAACTCTCCTCTGTGAGACATGCTGAAGTCACTAAGGAAAGGGCTTGGGGCCCTTCCGCCTGTCTTGCAGCTGGAGTTGAGAAGCCCTCCCCAGTTCTAATTCACTAATGATTTGCTTATTAGCTCGGATCAGGAAGCCAGCTTCTGGAGAGATGTGAATTGGCATTGATTTAATCCTCTTGCCAGCACGCGCTCCCAGTCCAGGGTGAGGCTGGGGGGGAGGGCAGGTGCCAGCCTGTTGGAGAGTAAGTTGCTGCTTCTTCTGCCTGGCTTTGTCTGCTCCCCCAACCATCTGTTCCCAGGCAGAGAGCCGAAGTTGAAGGGTCCCTAAGAGCCCAAGCCCAGGGGTTCAGATCCAACGGACTGTGGGTGACCGATGCTGAGCTCAGTGGTCTCCTGGGGAAATATGAGGTGCAGATGAGTTGCTGCAAAATGTGTCTCAGTTCTAGTGACTCTTATTTGATGGGGGGCAGGGGGCTCTGGAACATTTCAGCCTTTCAGGTACATGCCATCATGATCCACAGTTTCCAAGGGAGGAAGCTCAGCCCCAGAGGGGTTACGTAACCTGCCTAAGGTCACACAGGGCAAACACTGGAACCAAGCTGCGTAACTCCAGAGTCTTCAATAGCCGCCGCAATGCTTATGACATGTAATTGGGCTGCTTCGGCTGGCGCATGCCTTCTGCTCATGTGATTATCCCTTTCTAAACTGCCATCAAGAGCATTTTTCTCTGGGGGTGTTGCTCAGTGGTAGAACACTTGCCCAGCATGCACAGGGCCCTGGGTTCCATTCTCAGCACCAGAAAAAAGCATTTTTCTCTACTCTTCTAACTAGATTGAGAAGTAGGGGGGATGCCGTGGGTGGAACTGAGGACCTGATGCCTCCTAAGCAGGCTGTGTACCACTGAGCTACACCCCCACACCCCCATCTCCAACTAGATTATTTAGTGATAGTTAAGGACCTAGTGTTTAGAACATTCTCGTGGTTCATCTTAGTGACCGGGTGCCCTTTTCTGAGCATGACAAGAAGCGTGACCCAATGTTTGTTCCAACCTAATTGGCCTAATGATAGACCAGCTCCATACCTTTGCTCAGCCAGTTCCTTATACTCCCCATCCTGCCCTTCTCCACCAAGCTAAAGCCTACCCATATCCCCAAGGCTTAATTTATTGGCAAGTTCATAGTCATCCTGTCCCCATCCTAACCTCTCTCATGAAAAGTTGTCCTTTCTGTACCACTATGAGGTACAGAAAGGTACTTTCTTTCTTTTTTTTTTTTATTTTTTTATCTGTGGATGGACACAAGATCTTTTATTTTATTTATCTATTTTTATGTGCTGCTGAGGATCCAACCCAGTGCCTCACGTGTTCTAGGCAAGCGCTCCACCACTGAGCCACACAACCCCAGCCCCCTTCTCTACTACCCGACAATGTCTTGAACATAGTAGGCCCTTGAAAATACTTGCCAGTTGACCAATGAATAAAACATGAGACCTGACTGTGGTTTCTGTGGACATTTCTGGTGGCCATCTTTTCCATCCCCACAAGCCTGGCCACTCCCCAGGAGATATCCATTACAGGTTTCACTTCATTTCAGAATGCTAGGCAGGGTCCAAATAGAAAAGCCTGCTTCCTTCCAAGAAATCCCCGTGACCGGCTACTCCTAGAGTCAGTTCCAAAAGAATCCAACCAGCATTAATTAAACTCCTACTCTGCTCCCTGGGCACAGTGTGAGGCATACAGAATATCGAAAGTGAATCAGATCTAGGGTCTGCCTTTCCATCTAGAATATTATAATCAGGACCACACAGACATTGTATGGGTCTCCCCCACTCAGTGGTAAACTTTATAAGAACCAGGGTCATGCCCAGTGTCGTTCACTGCTCTGTCTCCATGATGTAGCTCAGAAACAAGTTCAGAAATCATGTGTTGAATGTGAACGTGCAGAGAACTTTGCCATGTTACCTCATTTCGTCTTTACCCCTGTGCAATAAATTTAGTACAGTTCTTCCTTTTGGAGGGGCCAGGGGGTAACCAGGGATTGAACCCAGGGGCATTTAACCACTGAGC
>NW_026000249.1:27343132-27354048 GCF_001458135.2 Marmota marmota marmota
AAGAGACAGTATATATATATATACATACACACACACACACACACAACTCAGGATTGAACTCAGGGAAACTTGGCCACTGAGCCACATCCCCAGCCCCATTTTGTATTTTGTTTAGAGACAGGGTCTCACTGAGTTGCTTAGCGCCTCGCTGTTGCTGAGGCTGGCTTTGAACTCGTGATCCTCCTGCCTCAGCCTCCCCAGCCACTGGGATGACAGGCGTGCACCACTGCATCCGGCTTCAATTGTTCCATTCTAAAGATGAAAAGACAGGTTTCATGACTTTATTTAAATTTCTGGAGATCCTCTGGAGGAAGGAGGGTGATCAGACGCACGTCCGTTAGCTTCTAACTCTTTTGCCACACCTCTCACCCAGGATTCCTAAGATGACCTGCTGTGTTGGACCGGAAAAGGATGAGCCAATCGTGACTAAGAGCAGGTTACCACGGCCCTGCAACAGCCAATTTACAGTCTAGCTTAAAAGGAATTGCACCGAATGAGCCCACCTAGCCCTTGGTTTCTAAATACCATTTCCCATCAAAAGGAACCAGCCTCCTTGGAGAAACAGATTAAAGGAGGCTAAAGAGACATGACAACTAAATGCAATATTGATCCTAGATTGGATTCTGGATCAGAAAAAGAACACGCTACAAAGTGCAGAAGAGGAGCTATTGACAAAATTGGAATAGGGACTGTATATGAGGTGGTGCTTTTCTATCAGTACAAATTTCTTAGATGTGCAAATGTTCTTGTGGTTATGCAGGAAAATGTCTTTGTTCTTAGGAAGCACAGGCTGAAATATAGAGAGGTGAAATGTCATGATGCTTAAAATAAATGACTTTCCGATTGGCTGGGGAAGAGACAGACAGACAGACAGATGAGTAAATATGGCAAAATAAGAATTCTTGAATTAAGATGTAAGCTATATAGATGCTAATGGTACTCTTCTATTTTTCTGAAATTTAAAAAAAAATGAAAAAGGAGAGAATTACATAGAAATAGCCTTGCAAATGTTGCCCACTGCACCAGAAAGGTCCGGAAGAGAGGTCGGGGCCACAGAGGCAGACGCCCGAGTCCCAGTAAGTGGACAGCCACTGTGAAAATGGACGCATTAGCCAGAGTCCATTCTTGCAAGAAAATTCGCAAGAAGCTTCTGTGGAAACCGAGCGGTTTTATAGGTGTTTTCAAATGTGAAACCAAATTAACTACACATGCCATTAAATACAGAGCTACACACGTGAAAGCCCGGGAGTGGCAACCAGGGATAAGGTGGGAGCAGAATTGTGGTATCCCGACTCCACTTTAGAGAGGGATCGTGTGGGCCACTTATTACCTCGGGTGACACCTAAATGTCAAAAGGCAAGGATGGAGCCAGAGAGCAAAGCTTGCCAGTGAATACAAATGGGAACAGGCTTTAAAAATAAAGCCGGGTTCAGCTTCCAATACTCCAAATGCCAATCAAAAGATTCATTTATTTTTTAAATATGTGGGTGAGTTGAGCATTATGTCGGAAAGATGACTATCCAAGAATCAGCACGAGATCATCCTGTACAGGCTGAATTTCTGTTTGTCTGCCCCAGCTTTGGTTGACTTTTTTGCTTTTAGTTTCAGTTTGGTTTGTTTTTTGAGAAGAAAGTAAAGAGGGGGCATTACAATTTGAAGTTGTTTTGTTGTTGTTGTTTTCTTGGTACTAGGGATTAAACCCAAGGGCACTTAACCACTGAGCCACATCCCCAGCCCTTTTTCTATTTTATTTAGAGACAGGGTCTTGCTGAGTTGCTTAGCACCTCACTTTTGCTGAGGCTGGCTTTGAACTCGCGATCCTCCTGCCTCAGCCTCCCAAGCCGCTGGGATTTCAGGCCTGCACCACTGTGCCTGGCTGAAATTTTTTTAAATGAGCATGTATTTGTGACATATTACTCAAAATAAAAATAGTGGTGAGAGGAAAAGAATTGCTCAGACCTGGCCCCCAATATATCTGTCCTAGGCAGGTCTAGGGAACAGCGATAGAATCTTGGTAACTAAGGAGAAGAGTGAGGTACATTCTGAGTCTGAAATTTTTCCCTAAGTGCAACAATAATTGATTAGTTCTTAAGAACTATTATTTCAACATTTTGAGAAAGGAGCAGAACCTAGTAGGGCTTTCTGAAGACAACCCCCTGTGATGCACACCTGTAATCCCAGCAGCTCTGGAGGCTGAGGCAGGAGGATCGTGAGTTCAAAGCCAGTCTCAGCAAAGCGAGTTCAAAATCAGAGTCAGCAAAAGTGAGGTGCTAAACAACTCAGTGAGACCCTGTCTCTAAATGAAATACAAAATAGGGCTGGGGATGGGGCTCAGTGATCGAGTGCCCCCCCAAAAAATTAAAAGTTGAGATGCATTGGCTTGGTACCTCCTAATTCCTCTTAGTAAGGTTCTGGTGATGCATTTAGTAGCCGGTGGCTGAATTTCCTCCTAAGACCCTGTAGTTAAGGGGCAGTCTCTGACGGGGACAGAACACAAACCTTCCCCTGCTCTGCCTTCTAAAAGCTTCTCACAGAGAAAACAGGTCAAACCATGAATGAAGTAGAGGCTTTGGAATTTACTCAGGTTGCCTTTGTGCTGTGTTACACTCTCTCTCTTAGTAAATGTGCTATGTGCATTTTTTTTTTAAAAAAAGTGCAATTTTTTGAGGGCTGGGGATGTGGCTCAAGCAGTAGCGCGCTCGCCTGGCATGCGTGCAACCCGGGTTCGATCCTCAGCACCACATACCAACAAAGATGTTGTGTCCACCGAAAACTAAAAAAAAAAAAAATATTAAAAAAAAAGTGCAATTTGTTGAGTTCAGATTCTACTCATATCCATTAGTTAAAGCTTATTAATTCCTTGGTCCAAAATTGTAACCACTTGCTTTATTTATTTATTTATTTATTTATTCATTGTCTTCTTTATTCATTAGTTTTCAGAGACAGAAATCACAGCATCTCTTGCTACACTTCTTGGTTTCTCTATTTTATTCTCTTATTTATCTGCCCAGTGTTGCTTTAAATACTTGAGGCTACATTGATAATTGTGTATAATGTAAATTCTAATGAAGATAAGTATTTCTGTCTGTTTAGGTTTCTGCTGTCTTCTTCAAGCCAAGAACAATGCCTAGAATGTTGCAAGCATTTGCCATATTTTGCTACATGAATAAATGTGTATTCATAATTATATATTCTAGAACTATTATTTCTTTTCCCAGTAGGTACCATCCTCCTTTGTCCTGTACGGTGCTGTTGCCTTGAATTCTATTGTCTGATATTAGAGTTGCTACTGTAGCTTTGATTTATTTTTCCTGATACATCTTTTTTCCATTCATTTACATTTAGCTACAGTAGTCTCCCCTTATCCTCAGAGAATATGTTCTCAGTGGACCCCTGAAGGTGCAGACGGTACCTAACCCTATCTTTTCCTACATACGTGCCTAGTATAAAGTTGAATTGTGCCCTGAAACCAGAGGCACTTTACCACTGAGTCCCTTTTATTTTTTATTTTCAGGCAAGATTTCACTAAGTTGCCCAAGCTGGCCTCCAACTTGTGATTCTCTGGCCTCAGCCTCCCAAGTCACTAGGAGTGCACCATTGAGCACTATTTATAAAGTTTAATTTATAAATTAGGCACACATGCTGGATATGGTGGCACATACTTATAATCCCAGTGACTTGGGGGGGCTGAGGCAGGAGGATTGCAAGTTGCCTCAGCAACTAAGGGTGCTGGGAGCCATTAGCCAAGTAGGTATGACAATTTCCTTGCCAGCGTACCCCATGTTGCTTAGCGGAAGGACTCGTGGAAATAGGACATTTTGCAGTGACATTGCAGTTAGGTGACCTTGCTCAAGGACCAGGGCAGATCCGGGATTAGGGTGTTCCCGGTTTAGGTTCCAGGTTGAAGGTTATTCCTGCTGGGAATAGGGCGCATCCTGCTGCCTGAGTTCCCCTTGAGTTCTCACGGGATTCAGACAGTATTTTTTTGGGAGATAGAAGCCCAGTGGAGGTGGATTTGGGCTGAGAACGTGGATTTGGGCAGAGAACGTGGATTTCCCCAGAACGTGATTGTAGACGGCTGGTGTGAGTTTGGGAATAAAGAGTTGCTGTTTGAATCTACAACCTGTGTGGTGGCTCGTGATTGTGTGCCCAGCCAGACTGCGGCATTTGTGCCCAGCCAGACTGTGGCATAAGGGCAACCTTATCTCAAAATTTTTTTAAAAAAAGAAAAGACCTGGGGATGTAGCTCAGTGATAGAGCACTTGCCTAGCATAGGTGAGGCCCTGGATTCAATCCCCAGCACCATATGCATATACACACAGAAAGAGACAATGTAACTTCTACCTTGTTTAAATCAGTTATGCTGAACCCCTTAACCACCATTTAAATACTCTAACCACCTGAGGCTGCTGTGCTCTAAACCCAAATAGCCCACACAGAAAGACCATGTGCTCATTGAGAGGCCTTGACACTGTGTCAAGACAGAAAGATGCCTGACAAACCCTAGCTGCCCCCATCCCATGCTGTTCTATCTCCAGCCACAATCCAAGTGTTAACTACAGGAGAGATTCCAAGACAAAACCACTCAGTTTAAAAAAAAATCTTCCCAGTCAGGTGCAGTGGTGCTTGCCTGTAATCTCAGTAGCTCGGGAGGCTGAGGCAGGAGGATTTCGAGTTCAAAGCCAGCCTTAGGAACTTAGTGAGGCCCTAAGCAACTCAGCAAGACCCTGTCTCTAAATAAAGAGAAAAATAGAAATTTTTCTATTAGAAGACAGCAGAAACCAAAATAGACAGAAATAGTTATCCTCAAAAATACAAAGGGCTGGGGATGTGGCTCAGTGGTTAAGTGCCCCTGGGTTCAATCCCCAGTACCAAAAATTAAAAAAAAAAAAAAAGCTTCCCAATATTTGACCTGTAGAAATCGGTGTCTTTGAGCACTTTAATTTCAATCGCCTTCCTTCATATTTCATGTTTTTATACTATTTTGTACTTCAAATTAGATAGCATTGTTGTTATTTTAAAAATCTGTACTCACAAATTGATCTGTTTAACATAGCTTACTACATCATACACACTTCCTGGGACTATTTACATTTTTTTTGTTGTTTGTTTTTTTGGAGTACATCCTTTACGAATCTTTTCAGAAATGAACTTTTAGAGGTAGATGGTTTTTGTCTATCTGAAAATGACTTTATTTCAACTTCATTCTTAGGTGCTAATTAGCTAAACATGCTAATCTTTCTTAGTTAATCATTTAGCAAGGTATAGAATTTTAGGTAGAGTGCTTTCACTCAGCATTTTGAAGACATCATTCCATGGCCTTCTGTCCTTTGTTGTTGCTGGTGACATTTGCTGCTAGTCTAAATGTTATTCCTCAGGAGGTAATTTTTTAAAGATGTTCTCTTTCCTTTTGGAATTTGCTATAAGTCGGTTAGATTTTACTTTTACTCATCTTGCTTAGGACTTTTTTATGTTTTTTTTTGGGGGGGGTGCCTGGAATTGAACTCAGGGACATTCAGCCACTGAGCCACTCCCCAGACCCTATTGGTACAGGGTCTCCCTGAGTTGCTTAGCACCTCGCTTTTGCTGAGATTGGCTTTGAACTCCCAATTCTCCTGCCTCAGCCTCCCAGGCCTCTGGAATTCCAGGCATGCACCACCACACCCATCCTGCTTAGGATTTCTGCATTCCAAAACAGTTCCATCAGTTCTGAAAATTCCTATGTATGATGTCATTGAATATTGCCTCTTCCACATTCTCTTTGTTCTTTCCCTCCAGAAACTCTAGCATCTATGAGAATTTTCTATTCTATTCTATTCAACAAATCTTTCCACCCCTTCCCTTTTCTTATTTCTGTTTCTTTGTGCTGCATCCTTGATCATTCTGAGCAACTGAACCATCACTCCAGGTCAGTAATTCTTATTTAACTCATACATTGACATTTATATATATATATTATTTCTAGAAGTCCTATTTAGTTCTTTTTCCAAACATGCATCTTCTTCTTTGTGGTGTGTGTTTGTCACTGCCCATTGTCTATATGCATTTAGTTGTTTTAAACTTGCTGATTGTGGCTCAGTGGTAGAGCGCTTGCCTTGCAAGCCCTTGAGGCCCTGGGTTCTATCCTCAGCACCACATAAAAGTAAATAAATAAAAGTATTATGTCCAACTACAACTAAAAAATAAATATTTTTTTAAATGCTGATTTTATGATTTATAATACATTGGGTTTTTTTATCTAACGTTCTTGGGTATCTGATCCTGCTGTCTCTTGCCCATAGTTGATTGTTTCTTCAACTGTTTTATAGTTTGAATTGTGAACTCATCGTAAGTGTGACTTTATGTGTAGCAATTCTGAGACCCTAAATGATGGGATGTCCTTCTATGAAGTTTTGTTTTGTTTCTCACAAGATCTTCAAGGGATTTGTTATCACTTTTATGACAATTTCTTAGCTTGTGGCTTCCTAGACCACACAAATAAAATATATTCAATCCCAAACCCTCGTAAGATATAGGTCAAAATTTTCTCAAGAGATACTTTTTTTTCATACAGAGCCTAGGAGAAGACAGATAATCCCCTCTGGGTCAATGAGAGAATTTTCTTCTCATCTACCCTCACATGGAAGCTTCCAACTTTCTAGAATATGTCTCAGGCGGTCATATCCTCATTCACAAGCTCACCGCCCTAGTTTTCAGTACCCTTTTCATTCACAGCCCCTGTCAATTTCCTGTGCGCTCATCTATTCATTCAAATAAGTATTTGTTTATTTCTAGATAACTGTGGAAATGGGTTTTCAGGTTATCTTGATCACAGTATTACCACAACTAGAAGCCAAAATTTATTTATATAAGCAAATATGAAATCCACCAGTTGCTGAGATCCCTGACTGTGATACTGATATTTTTTTCCTTAAGTATCTCTGAGAGATAAATATACCGGTTTACATTTTTTGCACGTATTTTTAAATATTATAAGGGCTAGTCACTGCCCTAAGTTTCAGCATATTTTGTGTTCGGACTCCTGACAGAATATTTGACCTGCTAGATAGAATTGCTTCTTCTTAATCAGATTAGGACTCGGCCATAGTGCCTCTTCTCTTGGGCTTTACCTAAAAATTCTGTGGCCTTTATAGGTTAGTACTACTATTAAGTCATTAATCAGAGAGATAGTGCTGACTATGAAGGGGGAGAAAGCACAGACTCTGGAATCAGGAAGACATGGCTATTACTTTACAGCTGAGTATCTTTGGGCAAGTAGTTCTATCTGAGCCTTAATGTTTCCATCTGTAAACTGGGGTGATAATACCTAGTTTGAAGGTATATTTATTAGTCAGGATTCTCCAGAAAGAAAGAACCAATAGGAGAGAGGAGAGAGAGAGAGAATAGATAATAACTAAAAAGATAATTGATAGATAGGTGACAGATTAGATGATGATGATTATCATGATGATGAAGATTGATAAATCAATCAATAGACAGACAGATAGAGTGAGTAAATTATGGTTTATATATGAGTTGTCCCCAAAAGTTTAGAGGTGAAATAACTTGGTTCTCAGAGCCTTAACCTAATCACTGAATTAATTCCCTGATGGTGATTAACTGAGTGCTAACTGAGACTGGTAGGGTGGGCTTAGAGGAGGTGGGTCCCTGGAGGCATGACTCTGGGGTATATGTTTTGTACCTGGAGAGCAGAACTCTCTGTCTCTGCTTCCCGGTTCCATGTCTTGAGCTGCTTTTCTCCTCCACGCCCTTCTGCCGTGATGTTCTGCCTCATCTTGGGCCGAGAGTAATGGAGTCAGCCATCTATGAACTGAGACCTCTGAAACCGTGAGCCCCAAAGAAACTTTTCCCCCTCTTTTTGTTCTTATCAAATCTTTTGGTCACAGCAGGGCAAAAGCTGACTAAACCAGATAGATGATAGATAGATAGATAGAGGATTTAGTAGGGGAATTGGCTCATTTAGTTACTGAGGCTGAGAAGCCCCACGCTAGGCCATCTGAATACTGGAGAACCAGGGAGGCTGGTAACATGGCTCAGTTCAAATTCAATGCTCTCAAAAATCAAGAAAGCGGATGGTATGACTCTCAATCCAAGGCCTCAGATCTGAGTGGGAGGTCTCTAGTGCAAATCTGAGAGTCCAAAAATGGGGGAACATGGAGTCCTGATTTCCAAGAGCAGGAAAAGACAGGGGTCCCAGTTCCAGGAGAGAAAGAGAATGAATTTGCCTTTCCTTTGCCATTTTGTTCTATCCAGCCCCTTGCTGATTGGACGGCACATGCGCACATCAAGGATGGATCTTCCCCACTGAGGCCACCGACTCATGGGCCAGTCTCCTTCTGGCCACCCTCACAGACATACCCAGAAATCATGTTGTATCAGCTTTGTAGGGAACCCCTTAATTCAGTCATGTTGACACCTAAAACTAACTTATCACAAAATGGTTGAGGTTAAAATTAGAGATGAGGTTTATAAAGCACCCAGCACAAAATAGCTTCTTGAGTTATTACTTAATCTACCTTTGAGGATTTTTCATTTAACCATAGTAGCATGGCCCCTTGGTATCTTCCACAATGGCTAAGGTGGTGTTCCTCCAATTTGAGTTCCTTTGTCTCTGTGGCCACCACCTATTTCATTTTCTTCACATTAACAAAATTTCCCCTTTTTATATGTTTCTGGTCATTTAGGGAACAGTCGTGTTAACTTGAACTGCCTTATCTAAACTTTTGCACCCAATAAATGTGCCCTATTTCAGCTCTAAAGTGAATCATGGCTTTATCTACATCTTTGTAAACGGAATGATATAAGTAGGAAAGCGAAGGTCATTTGTGAATTTCTAATTGGAACATACATGATACAGAGGATGTCAGAGCTGAAAGGGACCTTAGAAATCCGTAAGATGAGGAGTCTAAGGGCCAGCAAAAAATAATGATAATAATGCTGACCTGCCCAAGTTCACCACCACTCAATGACAAAGCCAAGATCAAAAGCCAGGCTTTCTGTAGGGCACAGTGGCACATGCCTGTAATCTCAGCAACTTGGGAGGCTAAAGCAAGAGGATAGCAAGTTGGAGGCCAGCCTCAACAATTTAGTGAGGCTTTAAGCAACTTAGTGAGACCCTGTCTCAAAATAAAAAACATTTTTAAAGGCCTGGGGATGTGGCTGAGCCCCTTTGGGTTCAATCCTAGTACCCACCCACCCCCCAAAAAGCTAGGCTTTCTGATACCAAGAGCAGGACTATAACTGGAATCATTTTCACGACTACACTACAGAAGTTGCAACGAACCTTCTGGTATAATCAATTTGTAATCTGGAAGCAAGCCAAATCATCATGGTTAATCATTTCCCTTCCACTTTGTTTCTGTGGCCCTGTAAACCTATCAATTGTAGCTTTCCAGGGAGCTTATGACTCAGCATACACAGCAGAGTTGAAAAACTGCTGGGTGAAATAACGAAGAGCCATCTTGCCATTATGTGACATTATGTGCCATGAATTCTAAGCCTGAATTGTACTCTTTTTCATTCTGGATTCCAATTAGAAGTGGCCCTACTTGTTCTCTAGGCCTTACTAGTTTTATGTGTTTTTAATATTTTCCCCACATGAGAAGCAAAAACATGTTTGCCCTTCATTCCTGAGCGGTTAATCCCTCTCAGACACAGAAAGCTGGCAACCAATGAGGAAAGATTGTCTCCAGACACTACTTAAGGTGGTGACCACCCAGTTGAGTGATGGATGTCATTTGTCAACGAGAAACTAGGCTAGTGCCAGGCGCGGTGGCGCACACCTGTAATCTCAGCAGCTTGAGAAGCTGAGGCAGGAGGATCATGAGTTCAAAGCTCAGCAAAAGGGAGGCCCTAAGCAACTCAGGGAGACCCTGTCTCTAATACAATACAAAATAGCCTGGGGATGTGGCTCAGTGGCTGAGTACCCTTAGTTCAATCCCTGGTACCAAAAAAAAAAAAAAAAAAAAGAAGAATAAAGAAACTAGGCTAGGGTGGGGGCAGGGAAACATTCAGTTGAGACCCATTACATCCATGAAAAAATTTAAGTGTTGTGTCTTACTAACAGTGGATTGGGAATGTGGTGGATGTTGGGCACAAGTGTATAGTCCCCCAAAGCTTAGCCAGGTGAATGAAATCTGTGTTCCAGAGTGTGGAAAGAGCATCCCTGTTGTAGAACATGGTGGCAGGAAAGTGGGAGGCCAGAATCCCTGGAATTTGGGTGGGCAGGGGTCAGGGACCAACACTGACACACCTTTCAGGCCTGGCCGGTCAGTTTGGTTCGGTCATTGGTTTCAGGTTATGTCTGGAAATCAGGTGGACCTTCCTTTAAAATAAAGAAATGTTTGTCCTTGAAAACTGGGAGCTGAAGTATGGGACCCTACAGTATTGGGCTGGGTCTGGCAGTTCATGGTCAGTGTCCTATAGAAATAGTTGTCCAACGCAGGTCTCTGATACAGAATTGCTCTGCCCTTGAACATTGAGCTTTGCCAGCATCCATTAGTTTTTTGGGCCACAAGATTCAGTCGATTCATGACAGCCCTCACTTGGGAGGTCATTCAGAGACAGCTAGCCAGTCCATGAAATTTGCATCCCCTTGCATAGTATAGAGTTGTCATTGATACACAGGTGTGCAGCCAGAGACTGCATTTCCCAGCTGAATAGCCATGTGACTTGCTGAGAGCCATAGCCGAGTCGGGATGACGCATGGCATTTTTGCCAGAAGTAGTGGTTGAGAGGTGACGCCAGCGAGCCATTAAGATGATGACTTTTGGGCTGGGGATGTGGCTCAAGCGGTGGCACGCTCGCCTGGCATGCGTGCGGCCCGGGTTCGATCCTCAGCACCACATGCAAGCAAAGATGTTGTGTCCGCCGAAAACTAAAATAAATAAATAAATATTAAAAAAAAAAAAAAAAGA
>NW_026000249.1:27354655-27373184 GCF_001458135.2 Marmota marmota marmota
TTTTTGGTACCAGGGATTGAACTCAGGGGCACTCTACCACTGAGCCACATCCCCAGCCCTTTTTATGTTTTATTTGGAGACAGGGTCTCCCTGAGTTGCTTAGGGCCTTGCTAACTTGCTGAGGCTGCCTTTGAACTCAGGATTCTCCTGCCTCAGGCTCCTGAATGCTGGGATTACAGGAATGTGCTACCATGCCCAGCTTCCCTTTCCTTTAAACTGAAAACTGAAGACACAGAGACCTAGAACAGTGGTTCCCCATGTGGGCCCTGGATCTGCAGTGTGTACAACATCTGGAAGCTCATTAGAAATGCACATTCTGAAGTCCACCCTGGGCTTACTAAATCAGACACATTGGAGATGGGGCCCTGAAATCTGTTTTAACAAGCCTTCCAGGGAATTCTCATGCTCCCCAAAGTTTGAGAATCACTGTTGTTAGGCAATGGTAGGACCATAAGATGGAAGAACCCTGGGTTCCTGAATCACCACATGGAGGACAGCCACCTACCAGAAAGAGTTGCACAGAGTACTCTACGAACTGGAAAGAAATCATGGTTGGATTAAGGTTAATCCAACCTTAATTTTAATGGAGGGTTCATTTTTTATATCAGCTGGTGTTACACTAATATCTTGGAAGGACCAACTTTATACCAAACACAATCAAAATGAGGAGGGAAGACAGTGTAATATCACTAGATTCCTAACACTTTAAAGGGGATACATAAGTGTCTTCACACATCTACAGTTGTAGGTGTACCCTCCCCCACGTCATGATCCCATGTCAGCAATAGGAGTACAGATCAGGGTCTTTACCGATCAGGGTCTAGAAATCACAAGCAGCGATGGATCATCTACTCAAACCTGCAGGCCTCAAGGATGAGCAGGAAGAGCAAGAGCTGTGGCTGATCCCGAGGGACTGGGTGTCTTGTGCCAGTCTCATGCAGATGGCTTTCACAGGAAAGAAGACAGACACCATGGACTACCTGCCAATGAGCTGAGTATCTAACTATATAAGCACTGTTCCAGGACAAGGTTCAAGAATTTTCCAGTGTCTGTGAATCTACACATACCTGGGTGTGAGCAGCTACTATCCTGCTACTGACCTGGCTAGATTAGCTTTTATCGGATCTGCAAGGATGTGGGATCTGGTAGGAAGAATTCCAAGAAGACTCTCCGGCTCTCAGTGACTCTTGCTCTTGTGTGATCCTCTTTCCTTCAAGTGTGATCAGAAACTGTGAAATATGATTTTAAAAATCCACCCCCAACCCCATAATTATGGTACATGATTTGGCAAAAGGGAGATCATCCTGGGTGGACTTGACCAAATCCAGTGACTCCTTTAAAAGTCTAGAGTCTTCTCTGGCTGGTGACAGAAAAGAGACAGAGTGACATGCTCCGGGTGGCTTAGAAGAGAAAAAGTACCCATGTGGACTGTCTACTGGGGCTGTGACTCAGTGGTAGAGCCTAGCATGTGCAAGGCCCTGAGTTCCAACCTCAGCACCACCAAAAGACAAAAGAAAAAACAGAGCCCCAGTCCCACAACCCCAAGCAACTAAATGCTGCCAACCCCCAGGAGCTTGGAAGAGGATCCCAAGCCACAGATGAGAACAAAGCCCCAGCCAATACCTTGATGCAAGCCCAGTGAGACCTGGAGCAGAAAACCCAGGCCCACAAATCCAGGACTACAAATCCACAGAACTGTGAGATACAGTCACACATCACTTCACAACGGGGACATCTTCTGAGAAATGCATCATTAGGCAATTTCATCATTGTGCGAACATCATAGAGTATCCTTCAACAAATTAAAGATGGCTACCATGTCACTAGGTGATATAATTTTATGGAACCACAGTCGAATATGCTATCATTGACCAAAATGTTGCTGCTAGGTAGCACATGACTGTAATAAATTTGAGGTATTTTAAGCTGCTAAGTTGGTGGCAGTTTGTTATGTAGCAATAGAAAACTAAAATGTGGGGGGGTCAAGAGTCTGTCTGTGTAGCAAACACTGTCCGTGCTTGGCAAGAGCCCCCAGGCTCCCTCTGAGGGCTTCCATGTACCCTCCCCCATCTGCTGTATGCTTTTAGTTCAAACAGCCTACACCTGCGATTCTCTTTAGCCAGCTGGCCTGGGCTTCTAGAAGCTTATGCAGAGCTAGAGTTGCCTGGGAATTTATGCTTCCCTGAGGAGACACTTAGTCAAAGACCAACTGGTTTGAGAGTGTCAAACTCAGCCTCCCTACCTCAAGTTGGGATGGGCTCAGAAGTATAAGTCACACACCAGAGCTCCTCTGCAGGATCAGGCTGAGGCTGAGAGTTGTCCAGAGATGTCCTCGCCTGCTTCCCTCCCCTGCCCTTCCCTGTTTCCCCCACTTCCTCTCTGTTCTCCCCCTAGGAGCCCATCCTTAATCCTTCATGGCTGAAGCCTTACCAGGTTCTTCTCCAGTAGAACCTCATATATGAGTCATTTTGTGTTGCTTTAACAAAATACTTGAAGCTGGCTACTTAGAAAGAAAAGAGGTTTGCCCAGTGTGGTGGCGCACACCTGAAATCCCAGCAGCTCGGGAGGCGGAGGCAGGAGGTTCGCAAGTTCAAAGCCAGCCTCAGCAACTTAGTGAGGCCCTCAACAACTCAGTAAGACCCTGTCTCTAATAAAATATAAAAAGGGAGTTGTGCTCCATTTGTGTACAATGTGTCAAAATGCATTCTACTGTCATGAATAACTAATTAGAACAATTTTTTTAATGGGCTAACGAACTAAAAAAAAAAATGCTGGGAATATGGCTCAGTGGTTAAATGCCCCTGGGTTCAATCCCTGGTTAAAAAAAAAAAAAAAAAGAAGAAGAAGAAGAGGAGGAGGAGGAGGAGGAGGAGGAAGAAGAGGTGGTTGTTTGTTTATTTAGCTCACAGTTGTGGAGGCTGAAAGCCAAATACTGGGTGACAGCATCTGTTTGACCTCTGGAAGGGTCTCTGACTGTATCACAGCATGTGTAGAGGGCTACACACATGAAGTGGCCTTGTTTGATAACAACCACTCTCGTAGAAACTAACCAGGAGCCCACGAGAACTACAGTGTTTTCTTCCAAGAGTTCCATTCCCAATGACCTGATTACTTTTCTCTAAGAACCATGTCTTAAAGGTCCCATCACCTCTTAATGTTGTCACACTGGGGACCAGGCTTCCAACACATGAATTCTTGGGGGACAAATCACATCCAAACCACAGCAACTCCAAATGCTCCACGTTCTAATACCATCATCTTGAGGGATGGATTTGAACCCATGAACTTGAAGAGGAGAAACAAACATTCAGACCATAGCATGTAAACAAGCTCCAAATGTTCAAAGTTCACACCCCCTCCCAACGTCCCCACCTCTTTCAATTTCAGGCAGAAGTGGATGGGAACACCCACTGATTTCAATGCCAATGCCAAATTGCAAACCCATTTGGCACGCACATATCACACACAACACACACAGAATGCATAGGACACACATAAAGGCACCACACACAGATACAATACACAAATGCACACAATACAAATGTGCAATGTGCGTTAGTCAGCTTCTCGTCGCTGTGACCGAGAGGCCTCACAAAAACAACTCAGAGGAGGAAACTGGATTGGGGCTCACAGTTTCAGAAGCTCAGTTCCTGGTTGGTTGGCTGGCTCCATTGCTTTGAGCCTGAGGTGGAGGTCGAACATCATGGCACAAGGGTGTGACAGAAGAAAGCTACTCAGCTCATGGCAACCTGAGAGCAGGAGCAGCCAGAGAAAAGACATAGAACCCCCATGGACCTACTTCCTCCAGCCACATTTGACCCCCTTACAGTTACCACCTAGGACAGTAGTTCTTTCAAATTACTAATCCATCAAGTAGATCCATCCACATAGCTCTCGTAATCCGATCATTTCGGCCCTAAACACTCCTGCATCAACACAGGAGTTTGGAGAAGTACCTCGTATCCAAACCTTAACAGAATATATACAATACACAAATCACATAAACACAGCACACAAAATATAGACAATACATGATACAGTACAGACGACACACATGACATACAACTTGAAACCCCCAAGTAACATATACCACACACACGACATATGCAACCCACAAAACAGACAAAATGCATACACACAACAACACACATACCACATACACACGTGCACACAGCCGCTTTTCCACCAGTCCCTTGCCCACCTGGGCAGGAGGCAAAGTCTAAAAAGAGCGAGGCCCTGGTTGTGACCTCATCAGGGCATCTGGGCTGCTTTGAGCACCGTTCTGAAGACAGGGTTATTCTAGTTCATTGCCGCTGGGCCTTCTAACAGACTTTCTCTTTTCTTTCTTGTGTCTTGGTATTAATTAGCCCTGGGATTTAAATCTGACGCATCAGGCCAAAACAATTCTAAATGCTTTTGGAAAAACAAATTCCAAATTAGCTGTAGCTGAATGTGCATCTATTTGAAAGGCAGGCAATGTGAAGACTGACCCTGTAGAAAACAGAAGTGCAGCTGGGCAGGGTGGTACAGTGGGGGGCAGTGGTGCATGCCTGTAATCCCAGCGGCTCAGGAGGCTGAGGCAGGAGGATCTTGAGTTCAAAGCCAGTCTCAGCAACAGAGAGGCCCTAAGCAACTCAGTGAGACCCTGTCTCTAAATAAAATACTAAATAGGGCTGGGGATGGGGCTCAGTGGTTGAGTGCCCCTGGGTTCAATCCCTGGTACCCCCAAAAAAAGAAAATAGAAGGGAACACCCCAAGAAAAGAAAGGCAGGATTGGAAAGATTTGGTGACTACCTGGTCCACAGCCCAGCCCTGGCAGGGTTGGGGGAGGAGGTTGTTGGGCTATAGGAGGGTGGGAAACAAAAGTTTGACATCTAGGTCACAGGTGAAGGGAGCGACAGTCCTTCTGTGTTCCTCTCCATGGCCTTGTAGTCTTTGAAACAGGCACTGTCAGGGAGTTCCCGGGATCCAGTCCTCCTAAAGCTACTGGATGCTAAATTCACCTTGAATGTCTCTCTGCTCCAACTGGTGACCTTCCTACACCCACCTTGGCCGTTTCTGAATGGTCCTGAAGGTGTAGGGCTGGGGTGGACCACGTGGGGACTGTGGAAAGCACTGAGATGCCTAACACCTGGCACCAGTCTGACCATTTGGTGAAGTGCTGTTTCCCCCTCAGCAACATGTTATGTCCTTTAAATGCGGGGACTGGCTCCTTTGTGGTCAGAGACACTGGCTTGAAAATGTTTTCTGTGTGCACTTGCCTAAGTGGCTGTCTCAGCTGGAGTTTGGTCAGGGAAGCAGAGACACTCTCTACACTGAAAAGGAGGAGGAGTTGTCATGGAGCACTGGAGGGAGCCGCCTGGGCAGTCTAGGGAAGGCCACCATTCCTACGCCTGGTGGGGACTCTCAAGACATGGCCGGTGACCAGGGAGGAAAAAGATGAGCTGGAGAAAGAGGGACCCAAAACACAGTGAACCTATGAAAACACATTCAGGCATGCATCTGTGTCCCACCACCTCCAACCTCGAACACACAGGGAACCTTCAGATTAGACCCACGTCCTCCGCCATATGGGCACACACGATAGCCCTGGGATTCCACGAAGCCAAAAGAGGAGGCCTGATGGGCACTGGAGGGACCTGGTTACTGCCCTATCAAAGTGAGCACACAGATCAGTGATGACACATGCGAGATGCTGTCTGAGCAGAGAAATAGCTGCTTCTTCACTTCCACTTTCAACTCGCATATCAATTTCTCTTCTGGCCAACCCCAACCCAGAAACATACAGGGAAGAGAATTCTAGGAAATCTAATTGAGATCAGTTAGGTGGACACAGCACAAATGCACCAACTAGATCATCACATTTCTATCTACTCAGTGAACCACACTCACAGTTGTTCCCGACAGTAATTAAGTTGGGTCATAAGTGTATCGGTCAGTTATTGCTGTGTAACAATCTCAAGATCATCACAGCACCTGCCAATGCATTTGTGGATTGGCTCCACAAGTTTCTCATACTCCTCCTGGGACCAGTGCAAGCTGGGACACCTTCTTCTCATGGTGAGAGCAGAAACACAAGAGAACCTGCAGGAACTCATGAAGCATCTTAAGGTCTAGGCTGTGAATCAGAACACTGTCCCATCTACCCTGTTCCATTGGCCAAGAAAGTCACATGGCCAAGGCCACAGTCAAGGGATAGAAATGTACACCCCACCCATGATGAAACTACAGCAAGGATGTGAATGTAGGGAAAAATTGGGGTCAGTGACTTAGTCCACCACAAGGGGAAATTCTCTCCATCTGGATATAACTCCCCTGCCAGTCCATCACCAACCCAAGGGGGACTCATTCCTCTTGTACCTCTCATTCTTTGACTCTGACTTTTCAGCTGATCATCTTGGGTTATTCCTGTCTCGCTTTTACCCATATCCTTCCATCTTCCTCTCTTTCAAATTGTGACTGGTAATCACAGGAGGAAAAAATAGCTTTTTTTTTTTTTTGGTCATTCCATATATGAGGCAAAACTATGTGATAACCACCTGAAATTCTGGAACAGATACAATTGAACTAAGGAAAGGAAAAGCTATTAGTTTTGAAGTGAAATTAGATAAAATAAAGAGTCAAAGTCATCAATCTCTAACAGCCCTTGAAATTGTCTGGAAATGTCATCCATAATCACTGCCGAGTCTCCATGTGCCTCCTCAGACTAGCTCATTTAATGTTACTATTTGGCAATTGTTTCTAAGGACTATAATTTCTTCTTATCAGTTTCTTTCTTGGGGTGTTTTTGAGGAAGACTGTTAAACCACAGAAGGCACTTAGCAGAGTGACAGGCACCCAGCAAGTTCTCATCACTATTAGTCACTGTTAGTCACGGTCACAATCTTTGGTACAAAGGCATGGTGCTGTGCATAGGTAGCTACTGCTGTGTAACAAAAGACTCCAAAATATACTGGCAAAAAAAATCACCAGTCATTGTGTTAAGTTCATGGATTCTGTGGGTCAGGAATCCAGACAAGGTGTGGCAGGGGTGGCTTGTCTCTCCTCCATGATGTCCGAGGCTTTGGCTGGGAAGACTCAATGGTAAGGAATGACTTCAGTGACTATGAACTCACAGAGTGCCCCCAACCTCCTTCAATGTTCCCAGGGCCTCTCCCCATGGCCTCTTCAGCTTGATGGCCTCTGGCTACCAGATGGCTCAGACCTCCAAGAATGAGTTCATTCCAACAAATAAGTTAAAAGCTGCATAGCCTTTTGAGGACAGTCTCTGAAGTCACATTATGTCCCTTCTGCCATATTCTATGAGCCAAAGCAGTTACAAGCCCACTAGGACACAAAGGGAGGGGGACACAGAGCCTACCTCTCCATGAGAGAGATGTGAACAAAATTTCTGCCACATCTTAAAGTCACCAGTTAGCTATTTCTGGTACATTGACAGTTGAATAGGCTTTTGTGGTTTAATCAGGAACCTCAAGATTTTTCTTAGCAGGGTTTCTATGGGAACTATGTGTTGGGGTCCAGATAACACACTTTCCAGTTCACTTTGGAATACAACTCGTTCAGCAGGGGGGACTCTCAAATTCACATTCCAGACCCGCAAAATGTCTAACAGTGAACTCGGCTACCAATATTACCTATTAATTAGCAAAGCACTTCCCATGACCCAGACCTAGGCTACTTACTCTGGGTGGATTTGATCCTCTTGACAACCTTATAGATACTATGGTCATTTCCATTTTGCTGATGGGGAAAGTAAGACTTGGCGAAGACAAATGATAAATCATCCAGGACTTTGACACAGATTTTGAAACCCAGTTTCTCTAATCCCCAAACCCATGCTTAACTCACCACAGTGCGTAGGCGCCATGAATACATTGAAGGGACTGCCCTCCTTGCTGGGTGGCACTGGCTGACACCACCCCTTCATGTGGCCACAGCTCATTTGCACCCTCTAGCATCCCAGCCTTCTGTGTCCCAGCAGCCCCATCCTTCCTAAACCACAGCAAACCAAGCCACACTCAGCTTTTTGTCCCCAGGCATGGATGGGGAATGAAGGGATGTTTTTGTCTCCAGCTATACAATGCCATTTGTGCGGGGGGGCAGCTCTGGGGCGGTGCAGGGGGTGGGGGGGACAGCGAGGCAAACACAACCCCCATTCTCCGGGGCTGGTTAACTGCTGGAGACGGAAAAAAGGTTGCTGCTCTGGTGGGCTTTCCCCGAGGTTTCACAGTCAAGTGTCTGTGTCACCCGCCCCGGCCACCCTACCCCGACCCACTGTTTCCCCAACATCCCTCCTCCACCCCCGTCCTGCAGTTTGGGATGAGAAAATCCCCTTGTTTCGGATCTTTGCAATAATGATGAAAGTCTTTCTTTCCCCCTTTTTAAGAATTCATCTGTGCATTCCAGAGGGGGCATTTATCACCCCGTGCCCAGGCTGCAGACGTCTCCCTCCTTCAGATCCTCCTGCCGAGAAAGGCGGCCTTGTCAGACACATGAAACCAGCCCCTCTGGACATCTGGACAAGGCACAGCCCTTTGGCTGAGCATGAGACTGTCCTGAATGCCGCAGACAGTCAAAGAAGAGCCCTTGTTCCCCGTCCAAATGGCCCAAATAAATGGACGCAGCTGGGCACAGAGGAGGCGGTAGGCGTAGGGGGAGAGGGGAGCCAGGCCTTCTTGGCTGGTGCCCCAGGTACCTCCACGGGACAATCTGAAAGGCAAATTTGCTTGCAGAAGAGGCATCTGGAGCTGCCTTGGTAACACCCTTCTGCTAATAGAGTTAGGAAGGCTCAACTGGTAACTGGTAACTAACAGGTAACTGTTGCTTTGGACTTGCTTTTGTCTGAGAAGCACCCCATCTTCTAGTGAAAGAACCTCTTTCTTGTGGGCAACCAATTCCACTGAAGGATCTGAGCACCACCACCATCCACAAGACTCTGACCCAGCCCTGGCTGGCCGGCCAATCAGCCTACTCCACTACTCGGGCACAATCATTGGGCACTTGATGCTAGATTGGCCAATCAGAGACCTCCTTGAAACTTTTCTCCCAGAGATAAGACCTCTCTTTTCCCACCAGGGTAGAATAAGCCCTGCAGCTGCCAGCCGCCATCTTGCTCACCATGTAGCCTGAGACTGTCTAAGAAATGAAGTAATCAAGCCCTAAAATTATCATTTGAACCCCTAGATCCACCTGAAGCTATATCTGAAGCTATTTGCTGGACATTTAAAGTCTCTGCAGCAATTCTACGCTTTGCTCTGGCTGATGTAAATTGAATTTCTGTTTTCTGTACAGACCCCAAAGACACTGACTCACAGTTTCTCCTTGAATAAATATAAAGTCGTCAACCTAGCATTTGAGGGGCTCCGTGAAGTAGCCACAGCATAGACATCCCAGGTCCCCATGGGCAGCCAGGCCAGCCTTGTACCTGCTCCACAAGGGTCAAATTCAGCCCATCCCTCCCAAAGCAAGCACGCCCCCAACTAAATGGTTCTTGAAGGAAATGTAACTCCAGCTGTGGCCGGAAACACCCTGGGAGGAACGCATCACCCTCATGCTTTGCCCTGTGACCTGGGGAAAACTCTGCACTGATGGGAGCCGGCCAGCTGCCATGTCTAGGCATGAAGCTTCCAGCAAATCCCCTCAAACCTTCCCACACCCACATTCCCAAGTACCCTCGATGAAGGTGGCAATCCATGGGGATGTCCTAGGACTGCCAGGGACCCTCAGGAACACCTTGGGGCCATCGCCTTTCAGAAAAGAGCTGCAGCTGACTTCTGGGTGCTGCTACCCAACTTCCCTGGCATGTTGCTCTGGACCTCCTTCCCCAGCCTCAAAACTCTCTGCCAACTCTCTAGCCCAGAGAACACGACTGTGTGTGTGTGTGCATGCATGTGTGTGTGTGTGTGTGTGTGTGTGTTGAGTGTGCAGTACGTGTGTACTTGAGTATGAGAAAAAAACAGGCACAAATTCAACTACAATGGATACATTTTACTAGCTCTCTCTCCCTTCTGTGATCTTCCCAAAATCCCTTTGTAACTCACACCCCTCATCTCTCAGCTTCCTTCCTTAATGTGCGCACTTGACAAGAACATTGTTGACTGTCTACTTTTTGATTTTGTACCCGGGATTGAACCCAGGAGCACTTAACCACTGAGCCACATCCCCAGCTCTTTCTTATATTTTATTTAGAGACACGGTCTCACTGAGTTGCTCAGTGCCTCACTAAGTTGCTGACGCTGGCCTCAAATTTGAGATCCTCCTGCCTCAGCCTCCTGAGCCACTGGGATTACAGGTGTGCGCCACCGTGCCTGGTTTGAGTGTCTACTTGATGCTAGACTCTTGACCCGTAGTACTTCTTGGTAGGTTTCATCATCCCATTTTACAGATGAGGAAGCTGAGGCTCAGAAGGATTAATTACACTGTCCCAAAGCACATAGAAGAGTTGAGGTTTGAAACCAAATCAGAAGAGACACCAGCACTCACCACCTTCCCACTATACTCTACTGCCTCCAATGTAGCCCCACATAGAAAAAGCTGCCCCTGGTGCAGGTGACTGTTCAGAAGCCTCTGAAAGCCTTTCCTTTCCCACCTGAATTATAAATGCTCAGCACAGAGACTCAGTCCTTTCTCTGTCCTTTAGCCCTGTCTTCCTCCAGTACTGACATTTTTCAGGTCCTCAATCGATGTTGATTAAATTGAACATCATAAGATGCACAGAGCTAAGCCACCTGGCCAAGAGAACAGCAAACCTTTTAAAAATGCCTAACTCAGGGACATAGTACTTATCACCCTTAGCATATAAAGGTGTTTTAGTCAGATTTTTGTTGCTGTGACTAAAAGACCTGACAAAAACAACTGTAGAGGAGGAAAAGTTTATTTGACGGCTCATGGTTTCAGAGGTCTCAGTCCATAGACAGACGGCTCCATTCCTTGGGGCTAGAGATGAGGCAGGACATCAGGCAGAAGAGTGTGGCAGAGGGAAGCAGCTCACATGGTCAGGAAGCAGAGAGAGACTCCATTAGCCAGATACAAGTATGTACCCCAAAGGTACGTCCCCAATGCCCACCTCCTCCAGCACACCCTACCTGCCTTCAGTGACCACTCAGTTAATCCCATTAGGGGATTAATTCTCTGATTGGGTAAGGCTCTCACAACCCAATCACTTCTCCTCTGAACCTTCTGGCATAGTGTCACACATGAGGTTTTGGGGGACACCTCACATCCACACCATAACAAAGGGGAATAATAATAGTATCTATTTCATAGTTTTCTTGTCAGTCACATGCAAAAATAATGTAAAGATCATGGCACAGTACTGGTCTACAGTAAGTGCTCAATAAATATTAGAGAATATCATTGTTTGTTATTAACCCCAGGCCAAGCTTAAGCTTTTTAAGTCCCTTTACTCTAAGACAGTTCTGTCAACTGCTGCATGCAGTGTGGGAACCAACTAAGACAGATGTACATAACCCAGTGACTGTCTCCCAGGCTCTCGTGGCAGGATTTGAGCTGTTCTTAAGGTCTCATAAATGCCCTGCTCTACTGAGACTCTCAGAGGACAGAGGGAGGGCAGCTGAGTGAGTCATTTTGTGTCTTATTTAGGAGCAGTCTTGCATGCTGGTGGAAAGGTCGCTGTAATGCAACCCACGTGACTGAGCCTGTGCCCAGTGAAAGTGTGAGCCCAGGCTCTGCCATTGAACCCGTTCTTGCTTCGTGCAGGTCACCAAGCACAGACCTGCCACGTGTCTGAATGCCAAAATCATTTAATGATTTAAAAAGATCGAGATCAATGGCTTCAGCAACTTCTGGGAAGCGGTAACTCAGCGAGCTGTGGAAGGTTCTCAATTTGCTGTCTCCAGCCTGGCCCTGGGGCAGGATTTATGCTGAATGGGCTCCAGGAGGCAAATATATCCTGGGATCGGCCCTGTCCAATCACCCCGCCCAGGAAGTGCTGGCACACTGACATCACCCTCACAGCTGCCAAGGCCCCCTTGCTCTGAGGGGCACTCTCTCATTTCACATTAATTAGAAGGCCATTTTCCAAGCATTTCCATCCCATAATGAAGGGCTTTCTGCAGTGGCTCAGTGAAATATTAAAACATCTGACTCGGAATCTTAAAAAAAAAAAAAAAAAAAACATCCTGCCTGCTCTGTCTGTATATGTATAACCCTTCACATTCCATGGGGGAGAATAAGTTAAGAAATAGGACATCTTGTCCCAGAGGCACGCAGAGGAGGCGGGGTGGCTAGGGGGAAATGACTACACCACTGCCATCAAACATTAACCACTGTGCTGTCCTCCTCTCTCCACAGCTACTTCTGATGGGGACATGGAGGAGTGGGAGAAATGAACAGATAAGAAAGAAGGGAACACGGGACAGAAGATATCTTCTGTAGTCCTCTCCCATGTTGACCCTGGCCTGATCATGTGACTTGCTTTGCCCAATGGAGCATTAGCAAGAGTGACACAGGCAGAGGCTGAATTTGCACATCCATCTTGTTCTCCTGGAACTCACTCTTGGAATCTGACCACCATGCAAAGTAGCCCCAGCTAGCCGTGTGGAGAGACCACGTGGAAGCCCGCAGCCTTCCAGCCATCCCCACCAATGAATGGGTCATATAGGTGAATGAGGTGTCTTGGACATTCCAGTCCCATCCACCATTGGCTTCAGCCACTCAAGATACCTCAAGCAGGACCAGCAGAAGATCCACCCAGCTGAGCCCTAATCAATGCCCAGAATCATAAAAAAAATTCTGTTATACCACAATGTCGAATCAAAGCCTTCCATTATTCTCTAGTGGACCCAAGATCAAGATCACATTTCCTGGTGCCCTTCATGAAAGTTCTCCATATCCAATAACTTCTGCTTTTCTCCTGCCATCCTCCTGAGCTAAGGTACGGTTTCTGCTAAACCATAGCACCTGAATTTCTCACACAGTAAATCATGACCCTGAAGGGCCTCACTCCCTCCTTGACATTTACGTGATAACGAACCAGGAGTCCTAGGTTAAAAGAATATAAAATAATTTTTTTTCATTCCACCTGTGTGACAAAGGGTGTATCTATAGATAGCACAGTGTGGATACTGAGAAATGAGGTTCAAATTAATAAAGACCAAATTTAACATCTATGCATACAATACAGTGATTAGATATAGAATTTCTTGGCTCATGCTATATCACAAACTAAGCTAAGTATCGAAAGGCTGTTTTGCTATGCGGAAGTCCTTGCTATAATGAATTAATAAGAATGCTGTGCAATCAACATATTAATTGTATGTAAATGGTGTTTTTTAAATGCTTTAAAACAATTTATTCCCCTGAGCATTTTAAATAGGCCCCCTGGAAAGTTATTTATGTAGTCATTTGCTTGGTGAACTTCTCTCTCCTAGCAGCTTCCTTCCATCCACAAATGAGCAAGAAGAAATCTTGCTGCCTGCTTATCTTCCTTCTTAAGACCCAGGAACAAGTGGCCTGAGGATCGAGGCCTGAGATCTGTCCCAGTGATTCTGAGATCTGATGACTTCCTCTTTTGTGTCCAAGGTCTCTGGTCCCATCTGTCAATCTCACATGGGGTCTGAGTTAGGTTAAAATATGGGTAATGCCAAGTACAGTGGTGCACACCTGTAATCCCAGCAACTCAGGAGGCTGAGGCGGGAGGATCCCGAGTTCAAAGCCAGCCTCAGCAACTTAGTGAGGCCCTAAGCATCTCAGCGAGACCCTGCCTCTAAAGAAAATTGTAAAAAAGACTGGAGATATGGGTCAGTGATTAAGCACCCCTGGGTTCAATCCCTGGTACCAAAACCAAACAGAAAACATGGGTAACTATCGGGGACCAAAGAGAATCAGTCAAAGCCACTAACAACTGCTCACTCAGCCCTGCCTTGTCCCCACCTATTTTAGTCAACTATTTCACTACTGTAGCCAAAAGACATAACAAGAACAATTAGAGGAAGAAAAGTTTCTTTGGAACTCACAGTTTCAGAGTTCTCAGTCCATAGATGGCTGACTCCATTGCTGTGGGCCCGAGATGAGGCAGAACATTATGGTAGAAGGGTGTGGAGGAGAAGAGCAGCTCAAGACATGGCACCAGGAAGCAGAGACAGAGAGGGAGTGCTCTGTTCACGGAGGACAAAATATAAACCCCAAAGGCATGCCCCAGTGACCCACCTCCTCTAACCACACCCTATCTGCCTACAGTTACCACCCAGTTAATCTGTATAGTGGGCTAATCTACTGATTAGGGCACACCTCTCGTAATCTAATCATTTCTCCTCCAACCCTCTCTCATGAGTTTTTGGGGGACACCTCACATTTAAACCATGACAGCACAATAGCATAGAAGAAGAAGATTGTTCAAGCCAGACATCCCATGCATTCCCAAGACAACCATCAACACTGAAATGCCCCAAGTCACTCTGGCCCTTCTCATCAAGCTAAAGAACCCAAGAATTGTCCAACACCTAAATAAGAGTTTTGACAAAGAAAACGCAAGCATTTCAGACATGAAAAGAGCCACTTTTTATAGTATGTTGTTTTGTTTCGTTTTGTTTTATTCTCATTTGGGCTCCAAACAAATTAACCCACTTTCCAAATTAACCCAACTTCCCAGGGATCTTTGCTAAGTGAAGTTTCTAACAAGTAAGGTCTGATCTAGGGCAGCCCATCTGGAATTCTCGTCTATCCAGAATCTTCCCACAAGCCCTCACAGAAGTATAAAATCTTTTGTTTATTAAGATACAGATGGGCACAGTATAGAGGACACAGGGGGACAGGGCTCCAGGTGGGAAGCGTGTATAAAACCCAGCACCTCTTAGCCCAATGTTTCAAGGTTTGTCTGAGGTCTTCTCCCCACCACTCTGCTGATTTTCCTCATGTTCCCAAGAAGCAGAAGCATGGTTGAAGGAACCATTAATGAAGCTACTGAACACCAACCTGACACACACAGCCCAACCACAACCAACTTGGTGGCAAAGGTGGCATTTGCAGTTCATGGGTCAGGAATAACTAGGAAATGCAGTTTTTTTGTTTTGTTTGGGAGGGGGGTTGTTTTGGGGTTTTTGTTTCTTTGGTAGTGCTGGGGAATTGAACCCAGGGCTTTGTACATGCGAGGCAAGCACTCTCCCAACTGAGCTAGATCCCCAGCCCAGAAATCCAGCATTCTTACAGGCTGGAGGCCATTCCCCAGAACTCCAGGATAAATATGAGACAGCTGTCATCTGTTGCTGGGGCTGAACTCAGCTTGATGAGATTGACAAAGGCCTCAGGTCACCCAGTTTGGGCCATGGTAGCAGGCCTCAGCAAGGCCTGGTCCTCAGAGCAGTCACATGGTGAGCAGGTGGTCTCCTCCTTCCCCATTCTTCTCCTGGCCTACCCTGGATTGTAAGGAGTCACAATTGCCTTGCCCTCAGGTTCCAGGGAGATTTAGCCCAAAGGAGGCACAGGCAGACTGGAGGACAGGAAGAAGCACTATGGTTTGGATATGAGGTGTCCCCCAAAAGCTCCTATTAATGCAGGACTATTTAGAGGTAAAAACAATTAGATGATAACAGCTATAACCTAGTCATCCCATCCTTGAGTGGTCAGACTGGGTGGTAACTCTAGGTAGGTGGGGTGTAGCTGGAGGAAGTTGGTCACTGGGGGCATGCTCTGGAAAGGGTGTTCTTCCTGTGGCGCCCCTCTTCCTTCCTCCCTTCCCTTCTTTCTCTTTTACTTTCTCTCTTTCTCCCTCTCCCTCTCTCCCTCTCCCGACCCCTCCATGAGCTGAGCAGCTTTCCTCCACTGGGCCCTTCCCTCCTGCTGTTCTGTCTCACCTCAGGCCCACAGCAATGGAGTCACCCTCCATGGACTGAGACCTCTGAAACCTTGAGCCCTAAATAAGCTTTTCCTCCTCTAAGTTGTTCTTGCTGAATGCTTTGGTCACCATGACAAAAAAAGCTGACTAAAACACGGGCAGAGGCCTAGGTATTTCTTCCTCTCTTGCTGTTTCTTGTGACCTACCCAGCAACATCAGTGACTCTTTTGTGGCTCCACCTCTTTCCAGATGGCCCCTCCCTGCATGGTCTACTCACATGCCAAATGGACCTGGCTGCCGGGTCCAATAACACACTCTTTTCCCTGCTAAGGTAACAGCAGCTTCCTGCTACTGGGCATCTCTGTATTGCCTCACCTGGATGGTTTCTCAGTGCCTCAATACATCACCTGTGTGGTCAGTTCCCTATATTAAATCCCCTCAGTTGAAAGACCTAGGACTGTTTCTGTAGTAGCCACCACTGCCCTATCCCTTGACTAATCAAACCCAAACTATCTATGATTTCTTCCACAACCAAACTTATTTGTCTCTCTGGCTCCGAGGGGCTTTAAGAGGCAGCTACCCCTTCAATCCAGTGCAGGGACAGTGCAGTGCAGGGACAGTCCGGGAAGGGGTCAGGGAGACTCTTGCCTCAGGGCACGCCTGTGGGATGATTGAATTCAGAAGAACAGCGAGAATTTTAGAAAGAGAAAGGAAAAGAGGAAAGAAGGAAAAAACAAAGTAATAACTGATATTGAGCAATTAAGCAAATGTTAAATATATATGCATTACCTTATTTAATCTCAGAACACCATTAGGATGTTTGTACCTTTATTATTCTTATTACACAAAAGTCCAGCAATTGGCCCAAGGGCACAAAGCATGGAAGGATCCCAGGCAGCCACTAGGAGCTAAGCCCCCTTACCCATCAGATGCCGCGTGCCCACTAAGAAACCTAGGATGACAGGGATTCCTGAGCTGGCTTCTGAAAATGGTGCATTCCAGACCTGAAATGACCTGTGGCTTTGCCTGGCTCCAAAGGAAAATTCTCCTAAGGATCTGGGTGGGGCCAGTTTTATATTCTCCAGCTCAGGAAACCTTAAGCAGTGATAAGTTGAGGGTCCTTTTGTTCACCTTTCCCAGAATGTATATGCGGGAAGGTGACAGGAGCCAGGGATTGCTCTCAACAGAGTCATCCACAGATGCCCATGGCCAAACCCTGGACAGAGGTGTGGAAGCTTCCAGAGGTCCCAAGACACATTGTCCAAGGCTCTGAGATCCAGGTTGGCCCATTCTGCTCTTCTGTGAGACTCCAGCCTCAGGCCCCCAGACTGTCCCCAGACAAATGGCCACAACGACAGGCCAGTGTTGGGGAGCGGGAGGGCAGGTGGGCAAAGCATCCCTTGCATCTTGTGCATGCCCGTGCCCAGGGCACAAGATCTGCAAAAACTAAGATGCAAAAGACATTTGACAACAGGACCACAGGGGAGGCCAAAGCTCCGTCCAAAAACAATGAAATCATGGCAGGGTTATTTGAAGCCTCCGTGGAAAGGATATTTGACAGTGAAGTCTCTCAAGTTCACCCATAGGTCACTGACTGGCCACTTAATGCTTTGGGAAGCTGTCCTCCCCACTGGCCAGTCAGATGAGAAGTAGGCTGGGACAGGGTCCTGAGGCACCTGTTATTAACCCTCTCATTGCTGGGGAATGGGAGTTTGATATTTTAACTGGGCTAATGCCTTGTTGGAGCAGGTAAGCTGAGTAGCACTCAGGACGGGCCTCCTGGTGGGAAGTCACAGGGACATGTGACTGCTCTGGAAGGCAGGTTCTTCCAGGTGCCCTGGGAAGGGCCCACATGAACGAAGGTCCCTTCCTGAGCAGACACTGCAGACAGAGACACGGTCTGGCTCAGGGAGATGTCTTTCCCGCAGGGAGGACAGAATGATTTGCACCGCGCCTCCTCCCGCTCTGCTGGCTCTGTCTCTGGCCCAGTGCCTGGTCTCTGAGGCACATGTGGCAGCAGGAGGAGGAGGCCAAGGCCCCCACTGGCTATTCTCTGTGCAAAGCTAAGTAGCCTGGGGGCTGGGAGGAAGACCTTGACCTCGGGAGCCCTAAACCGTGGCTGACAGCAGACAGCAAGGGGGGCCCTGGGGAATGGCACTTTATTGAGGGACATTTGTCTTCATTTGGGGCAGTCTACATCTCATCCCACAGGCGTGCCCTGAGGCAAGAGTCTCCCTGACCCCTTCCCGGACTGTCCCTGCACTGCACTGTCCCTGCACTGGATTGAAGGGGAAGCTGCCTCTTAAAGCCCCTCGAAGCCAGAGAGACAAATGTCAGCAAAGAATGACTGGAAATTCCCTGTGACAATCCACAAGGCTCCCAGCCCCCACCCCCACCCTGGGAAAAGAGACCTAGAGCAGAGGCTGGCACCTGGTAGACTCAGCCCCCCAAACGTGGGTCCTCCTGGGCTAGTAGTGATTCTGGAAATCGAAAACTCAGATTCAGCACAAAAATCATAGATTTAGATAATGAAAAAATATCTACCTATGCTTTTCAGAATGCAAACTACAGAATAAACCTTCCTGAAATCCTTGTGGCTGTCGGAGAGGTCCCAGACTCCGTCTTTGCTCACTGGGAAAGAAAGGATGGTGCTTAAGGAGCTTTAGAATTTGCAAATATCAGAGTGCAAGATTTAGGTGGTTGGTTGTTGGGCGGGGAGTGGGGGGGGGTCCTGAA